>NC_065511.1:6650240-6657419 GCF_006386435.1 Epinephelus moara
ACGTTTACATGTTGTTTTCTATATGTTCTCTGACATTTATCCTAACGATATGAGGCGGTCTTTGTGGAGAAAAAGCTTGTTTAGTGGACTAACTTTGCACTTGAAGGTATGCCCGTTCACTTACGTTTTAACAGGTCTGACGCTACTACGCGCACCGGCTGTATCTAGGCTAACGGCTAACATGCTAACTATTATTTTTTATATCACTAGTCACTTGAAACAAATTTAGGACGATAGGAGACAGGTTGAAATAAACCGAAATTTCCCTTTAAGCTGGGGTTGTAGTAGAAGTGCCATTCTGCATCTGGTGACTGTTGTATTTCCTCCCCCTTTGACCACATGGTGTTAGTGTGGTACATTCCAAAAAATGTGGCAGTTATATCACACTTGATGCCACACAGCCTCTTGTAAAGGAGAATTTGAAAATGTAAATGACAGTTTTCAGAGCATGGTCTCACTCTGAAGTCGTCGAAATCCAGTGCTTTGGCTGTGACTTCAGTAATCAACGACAAAAGGCATCTTTTAATGTCGGCATGATACGTGGCCGGTTGCCATTTTAGTTTAACGGAAGTTAAGGCGCCGAAAGTCCGAGTGGGGCGGGCGGGAGGGGTGGTGGATGGGTCCAACAAACAACGACTTTCAACCTTGAGCGCAGTATTCGTGTTCCATAAGGTTCTAAAGCCAAACCTTGTTATTTTTTTCTAAACCTAACCACTTCCTTTTGCTGCCTAAACCTAACGTGCTTTTGTTGTAATAGAAAAAAAGGTCAATTTGCGGTGTTGTACTGATGTACAGTAGTGTGTTTATTTTGAAAGAGACTGTACGAAATGTTAAATTTCCTGTGAAAATGAAGTGTATCTTGAAAGAAGAGAACTTGACATGGCGTCCCAGAACGTCAACAAGCAACGCCCCAGGGTACCTTGCACATCATATGTGGACATGGAAAGTCCACCAAAACATCAATATGTGACGAGGTTGAAGTGAGAATGTGTTGGTTTTCAGGGCATAGAAACAACAGTCTGTTGATCTGATCAAGACTCCATAGACTGACAATGGCATAGCTTTTAGTGCTGAAAGGTAAATATGATTAAATTGAAAATAAAATAAATTGTGGATTTGGAGAATTGTGACATCCCTAATAAGAAGACCCAAGAAGACTGCAATGCTGTAGCTGGCACAATCGATGATCTTGCACCAGGGTCTTGGTATTGCGCATTCTGACTCACTGTCACACCTTAATGTCTTACCAGAACACTTGACTAGAACAGAACCATCATTAATATTAGTGGTAACGTCTATGCTTCTTTAAAAATGCTTTTACACTTAGTTACTTCATGCTTCCTGGTGGATCAGATAGTTAACTGATGTCAAAAAGCACCCCAGTCCAACACATTCTCACTCTGACCTCATCACATATCGACACTTGGTCATGGACTTTCCACATCCACATACGATGTGCAAGGTACCCTGGGTGTATTGGTTGTTGACGCTCTGGGACACTGTGTCAACTTTAGCCTGTTACATGCCTGGTCTGTTTTCAAAATACACTTCTGTTTTCACAGGAAATGTACAGTTTACATACAGACTCTTTCAAAATAAATGCGCCACGTCAGTACAACACACGTACATGGTTATGTTTGGCCCACACACGCACTTGGTTGGGTTTAGGCAACAAAAGCACGTGCTTGCGTTAACAGGGTTTTGCTTACAGGAAGCGAACACCATTCTCCCAGATGAAAGGCAGTGGTTGTCGGCCCCTCCCACTTGCCCTACTCAGATAGTCACCCCCTTAACTTACGTTGTAGTCCTGCCACATTTCCCCCTGATGCTACCGGACCACCTGCGTATCATGCAGACATACAGTATCAAGGACAGCTCTTTGCATCAGTGTCTGATGCTGGAAATCATTGCCCAAGAATGGATATTCAGTGACATTGGAGTGAGACAATTATGCCCAGTTGCCAGAGGAAAATGTTGGATACAATAATAATAATAATACATTACATTTGTACATTTCATGTGTATCACATCAAGGTTCCTAAATTGACATAGTATATGAGTTGACTATGTCACCAGGAAGTGGAAGGGATGGTGGATGTCATGACACCTAGGGGAGCCTCCTGCCAAACTGCAGACATGCCAAGATCATCAGCCAGGCTCAGAAGTATGCCAGGAGCCTGACAGAGCAGCACTAGGGGGCCCCATACCTTAAACTGCTTGGCCCACAGGAGGTGGTGATGGAGGTGGTCCCAAATGTCCTGCTGGGCTTCTGGTTGCTTCCTAAAAACACCTCCTTCAACATGCCCTCCCAGCAGCTCAGCAAAACGGCTGTTGGAGTCACAAAAGCCACTGTGGACCATGTCTTCGCTGCTCTGTCCACTTTGTTCGTTCAGGTCACCAGAGACAACATGGTCCTGTGTATCCTGGAAAAAGTTAGACAGGGTTACACTCAGGACGACCTGGTAGAGAAGCCTAAATGCTTTGGAGCAAAAGTGCTAAACACCATCGATAATGTTGCAGCAGGAGAGATCTGTGCACTGTTTTAGCCTCAGACTCTCACAGAAGTGTTGTAGACACCAACCAGGATGACAACCAGCCAGCAGACATGGTGGATGGTACAGAGGCCGAAAACAACTTCTGCTGGAAGTGTGAATGAGGAAGACACTGAACCTATCAGAGAACAAGACTCTGCTGTTATTACTCCTACACCAGCTCCTTTGATCGTCAGCGCTGAACCTCTTGGCAAAGTTTAGGGCAAAACGTTATGAGACAGTATGTCTCGATTGTGTGCATACTGCATGCAACAGTACCCACTTTTTAGGGGCAGCTGCAGTACATACTATAAGTAAAAAGAAAAAGTGGAACGCACCCTAAGAGTGCCTCTAATATTTCAGTATAAGACACCGAGGACCACTGACCAAGAATCAGTATTTGAACACAGTTCTCTGAAATACAATGAATACTTATTTGTGGTCATTGTTATGATATTAAACATTGTGCAAAATATTGTCAATCAGAAGCTTCAGTACAAAAGACTCTGTATCTGTGCTCTATTTGTTGACAGTCATCAGTTGAGTTACATTATTCAAACAGTAGAAGTCAAACGTTATATCTGCCCCCACATGCAGGGGCGACTGTAACAACACACTCAATACTTTGCCCCCACATGCAGGGGCGACTGTAACAACACACTCAATACTTTTGTATACATTCCAGTTTGAGGTCAAGTGTACGCTATTATGCTAGGTATTTCAATACTTTAAAATGTTTTAAAAAATGGAAAAAAAAATAAATAAATAATGTATGAGTTTTTTGTACAGTATATCACTGTCCGTTGTGGTTGTTGTTGTAAACTGTTGGTATGTCATTAAAACAAGTCAGAAAAAGTTAAAACAATTTATTAAAAAAAAAGCATAGTTCAGTATGTCGTGCCTAAAAATAACATAAAAAAAGTCAGTGTTCACTTCTCCTGTGCGACCCTTAATCATATGCTGGCTCTTTAAAATGGCACTCAGCCATCTAAACTCTGAAAAGTCCTCATCCAAGAGTTTTCCTTAAAATTGCTGTAAAATGGTCAGTTTAGCTGTAAAATTAAAATTTCACCTGAGGGGGTTAGTGGTGATTTACAACGGTCCCCCCCCAATGTTAAATAAGTATTAGGGCCCTGCATCACAGCGCGGCTGGCCAGCGTTTCACAAACGGCAATAAAATGTTGGGGCGCGCGCGCGCACACACACACACACACACACACACACACACACACACACACACACACACGTTTATGATAATACTTATAATTTGAATAATTAAAGCAAACACAATTTATATCGCAACGCAGCCATATCATGTAGGCCGGTTTAATAAATTGCCACACACTAACAGATGCTATTGTTCCTGCAGGCCGGTGTGGACGTAATGACAACTCTGAGGTCAGACGTGTTGTTACGGACCTGATGGTTCCATGGTTGCTATGTTGTCTCTCAGTGCATCTTTTCACACATTTAAACATTTCAATCAGAACAAACTTTGCATCGGAGAGAGAAGCAGCATCTCGACTTGCACACGACGATTTTTCTGAAAACCAACCCACAAACTGAGACCTTTTGCCTCTGGACCTCATCTTAAGACCTGCTGTCACTCACAAACGGACTCTTTCAAGGTAGACGAGAGTTTTTGACACTTTTTTAAAGCCCATGTTGGTTTCTGTGTATTTTACCGTTGAGACCTCACAAAAAATGTATTGATGTAGGCAAAGTATGACCAATATTGGCCATATTTTCCCTACATCAGTACTTTTAGTACTTTTTTAGTGTAAATGAATCAAACTGGACTGACGTTTGACTGTTACCAAGTTTAAATAAGTAAATCCAGAGCTACTGTCTTTGGTTTACCAACTGTTAAATAAGTAAATCCAGAGCTACTGTCTTTGGTTTACCAACTGTCTGTTTTATCTGTCCAACAAACAGCCCAGCATATGCTAATAAAAATATATCTTATGTATTTTTGAACTTCTTGGTGATACAGGCCATCAGTGCTGCAAGCAGTGACACAAGCATTGAAGCCTTATGATTTGAATATGCTCATAGCTCAACCTTTTTCTCAATATTAAGGATGTTTTTCAGTATTTTACACAAAACATCTTTTAAATATTATGTTATGATACCGTGAAAGTAACAGAGAGGTGTGTATCATGGAGATTTTTCTAGGAAAAAAAATGTTGATATGGCACTGGCTTTTTCTCATTCAGCAAGAGAGCTTAATATTGGCATGTTGGTGAACATCTGGCAAAAATGTCCCTCTGTAACAGACAGCTGTGTCTACTGTATGCATGGGCAGATTATGAGACAATGGGCCCCTGGGCACAGATATGCAAAAGGCCCCACCAGCTCTCCTACACAGGGTCAAGACACAGAGTTTTTTTGCTGGTTTTGCCTCTTTTTGTTGTTTGCGTCTCTCTGAGGTCATCTTGTGTGTCTCTCAGGTCATTTTGTGTCATTTTTGGTTGTTTTATATCTCTGTTTGCCGTTGTGTGTCCCTTAAGGTCATTTGTGTCTCTTTGAGGTCATGTTGTGTATTTTTAAGTCATGTTGCATCTCTCTGAGGTCATCTTGTGTGTCTTTGAGGTCGTTTTGCATCTTTGTTGGCGGTTGTGTTTGTCTCTAAAGGACATTTTGTGTCTCTTTGAGGTCATGTTGTGTCTTTTTAAGTCTGGCTGAGGTACTTTTCTCTTTAGGATCATTTTGTAATTTTTTCTGCCATTTTGTCTTTTTTGAGGCCATTTTGTGTCTCTCTGAGGTCAATTTGTGTCATTGTAGTTATTTTTTGTGACTTTGAGGCAGTTTTGAGTCTGCGTGTCTCTTTGAAGTCATGTTGTGTGTCTCTGAGGTATATTTGTGCCATTTTAATAATTTTGTGTCTCAGATGTGAATGTGTGTGGCTGTGGTTCTTAAGCGTCTGTCTGAGGACATTTTGTGTCTCTTTAAAGTAATTTTGTGTCATTTTAAGGGTCAGTTGATGTAATTTTAGTCATTTTGTGTCTAATTTTAGCTGGTCAGAATTTCATTTACAACAAAGGGCAATAATATGTTGACGCTGAAAGATGCAGAAACCCGGTAAAACTGCGCATTGTTCATCTGATGCCCACCCTTCAAGATTCCTCTCTGGGTCCGACTCTGGACCAGAGTCAAGTGGTGGCTCAGATGGTAGAGCTTCCCCTCTGTAGCGATGCCAACTGTGATGGTGGCCGCGACAAAGCGGCGGAGGTCCCTATTACAAGTGAAGCCACCATCTTCCTCCAGGCACCGGCCCGCTTCTCCTCCTCAGGGAGAGACAACAACAGACCAGGCACCAGGATCATCTTCTTGCGGTGGTGGCAGCAAAACGCTCACACACTGACGGTCCTCATGGCTCTCTGATCTCCTCCACAGTGCCACTATAGTCATGCGTAAAAGCGCAGTGCGCCTTTATTGAACAGTGCTGAAAGGGGAAGGGAGCGCCCAGCGAAACCCAAAACTAATCATTTTATTTCTATATGATGATTTTGCAACATTGCTATTTTCCCTCAACTGTATTTATCCCATTTTTACCATCTTTTCTAACAGTGTGTATACACCACATAACCAGTGTGACATGAGTTTCAGACGATGACAGCCTCGAGCTGACTAAAGTGTTTAATGAATACACCTTAATTAATTCACACAATGATATCCACATCAAGAAGAACCAAAAGCCGGCTGAGTTAACCGATTCTCACAGTAAGGCTGCTGATTGGAAAAAAAACTATACACGTCAATGCAGAGAAGAGAGGAAAACAAAACACACACAAAACAGATAAATAAAAATTTAAAGCAAACGCAATTTATATCACAATGCAGCCTTATCATGTAGGCCGGTTTAATAAATCGCCACAGTATTTAAATACTATGTCACCATACTGTGAGAGCAACAGAGAGGTGTGTATCAAGGAGATCTTTCTAGAGAAAAAAGTGCTGATATGGTGCTGGCTTTTTCTCATTCAGCAAGAGAGCTTAAAATTGGCATGTTGTTGAACATCTGGCAAAACTGTCCCTCTGTAACAGACAGCTATGTCTACTGTATGCATGGGTGTGTCTCTAAAGGACGTTTTATGTCTCTTTGAGGTCATGTTGTGTCTTTTTAAGTCTGGCTGAGGTACTTTTCTCTTTAGGATCATTTTGTAATTTTTTCTGCCATTTTGTCTTTTTTGAGGTCAATTTGTGTCATTGTAGTTATTTTTTGTGACTTTGAGGCAATTTTGAGTCTGCAATTTGGAGTCAGTTTACCACATTATAGTCATTTTGTGTCTCTCTGAAGTCATTTTTGTCTCTCTGACGTAATTTTGTGTATCTCAAAAGTAATTTTGTGTATTTTAGAGTTATTTGATGTTGTTTTAGTCATGTTATGTGTCTTTCAGGCAATATTTTGTCTTTCTGAGGTCATTTAGTGTCTCTCTGGAAATATTGTGTCTTTTTAAGTCATTTTGTGTCACGCCGAGGTACTCAATCTTTTTTTTTGTTGTTGCTTTTTTAGGTTATTTTGTCTTTTTTTAGGTCTTTTCTGTCACTTTGAAGTCATCATATGTCATTTTAGTCTTTTTGTGTCTTTCTGAGGATATTTTGTGTCTCTTTAAGGTAATTTTGTGTCACTCTGGGGTAATTTTGT
>NC_065511.1:6657919-6667492 GCF_006386435.1 Epinephelus moara
TATTTGTTGTTACCTACAGATGGACCAGGACCACGCGTGTGCCAGCCTCCTTGGCTCAATTTCTGACTCCTCAACCAGTGACTCGGATACGTCCAGTCTGCTGGGAGACACTGTAAGACACTGTATTCTGACCTAATCTATTGTCTAACATGTAGAAAAGAAGAAAATGTGTCTTTGGTGCACAGTCATAACACGTGTTAGAAACTGAAAGAATGGAGCCAAACTGAAGTTGTTGACATGTTGTAGAGCAGTAGTCTGACGGCTGTATTTGTTGTTACCTTTAGATAGACCAGGGCTACACGCGGACCAGTGAGCTGATCCCACACCCAGACGAGGACGGCATTCCACGCTGTGACCCTGAGGTGAGCCCCTCTGACCCACCTCCAGCTCCAGGTAAGATTAAGTCATTGCCGGGGGGCCCTAAGCCAAGGTGGGTACAGAACCTGTTTAGGTTGATGAACCAGGTCGGCAGCATCCAGCGTAAGAGGACAGCCAAACTGCAAGGTGAGTCTTCAGGTAAGCGCTTCTGTCCAAATACTTGATTTAGATTTCAGGTATTTTCTCATTCAAATGAACTGAGATGATTTTTTATCACATTTATTTAGATTTATTTGTATTGCATGATTTTTACTGAAACCTCCATTGATGCCGTCTACCAGCAACCTCCATCTTCTGCCTCTAAAGTGTACTGCTCCACCCTACACCAATAACTTCTCACAGCAATTTTTAGTTTTAAACTGCATTCAAATTACAGCAGCCGTCTGAAATGTTCAAACTACAGCCTCCACCTGCAATTTCTATCAGTTCCACCATGTCAGAGTGCTGAAGACCAATGTTCAATTCGCACCTGTGTCAACCTCCATCTAAGACTCTGTCAGTAACCTGCAGCTGCCGCCTCCGCCTGCAGATTCTGACATTCAGCGTTGCCAAACCTTCAACAACAGCCTCTGCCAGAACACTGTAGCCGCCGCCTCCAACTGCAGTTTCTGGCAGAAAGCTTGGCCAAACCTCCATCTACAACCTCTGCCAGAACACTGCAGCTGCTGCCTCCACCTGCAGTTTCTGGCAGAAAGCTGTCGCCCAAAACCTCAAAATAAGCTTCTGCTAGCAACATTCAGCTGCTGCCTCCACCTGCATGTTCTGGCAGACAGCTTGGTCAAACCTCCATCTACAGCCTCTGCAAGCAACCTGCACAGCTGCCACCTCCACCTGCAGGTTCTTGCAGACAGCTGTGGCCAAACCTTCAACAACAGCTTGGCAAAACCTCCAACAACAGCCTCTGCCAGCAACCTGCAGCTGCCGCCTCCACCACCTGCAGATTCTGGTAGACAGCTGCGGCCATGCTTCCAAGTACCACCTCTAACATGTCCTGCTCCATTCTACACCAATAACGACAGATTCTGACAGTCAGCGTTGCCAAACCTTCAACAACAGCCTCTGCCAGAACACTGTAGCCGCCGCCTCCAACTGCATGTTCTGGCAGACAGCTTGGCCAAACCTCCGTCTACAGCCTCTGCCAGAACCCTGTAGCTGCTGCCTCCACCTGCAGTTTCTGGCAGACAGCTGTCGCCAAACCTCAAAGTAAGCCTCTGCTAGCAACATTCAGCTGCCGCCTCCACCTGCATGTTCTGGCAGACAGCTTGGTCAAACCTCCATCTACGGCCTCTGCATGCAACCTGCACAGCTGCCACCTCCACCTGCAGGTTCTTGCAGACAGCTGTGGCCAAACCTCCAACAACAGCCTCTGCCAGCAACCTGCAGCTGCCGCCTCCACCACCTGCAGATTCTGGTAGACAGCTGCGGCCATGCTTCCAAGTACCACCTCTAACATGTCCTGCTCCATTCTACACCAATAACGACAGATTCTGACATTCAGCGTTGCCAAACCTCCGACAACAGCCTCTGCCAGAACACTGTAGCCGCCACCTCCAACTGCATGTTCTGGCAGACAGCTTGGCCAAACCTCCATCTACAGCCTCTGCCAGATCCCTGCAGCTGCCGCCTCCATCTGCAGTTTCTGGCAGACAGCTGTCGCCAAACCTCAAAGTAAGCCTCTGCTAGCAACATTCAGCTGCCGCCTCCACCTGCATGTTCTGGCAGACAGCTTGGTCAAAACTCCATCTACAGCCTCTGCAAGCAACCTGCACAGCTGCCACCTCCACCTGCAGGTTCTTGCAGACAGCTGTGGCCAAACCTTCAACAACAGCTTGGCAGAACCTCCAACAACAGCCTCTGCCAGCAACCTGCAGCTGCCGCCTCCACCTGCAGATTCTGGTAGACAGCTGCGGCCATGCTTCCAAGTACCACTTCTAACATGTCCTGCTCCATTCTACACCAATAACGACAGATTCTGACAGTCAGAGTTGCCAAACCTCCGACAACAGCCTCTGCCAGAACACTGTAGCCGCCACCTCCAACTGCATGTTCTGGCAGACAGCTTGGCCAAACCTCCGTCTACAGCCTCTGCCAGAACCCTGTAGCTGCCGCCTCCACCTGCAGTTTCTGGCAGACAGCTGTCGCCAAACCTTCAACAACAGCTTGGCAAAACCTCCAACAACAGCCTCTGCCAGCAACCTGCAGCTGCCGCCTCCACCACCTGCAGATTCTGGTAGACAGCTGCAGCCATGCTTCCAACTACCACCTCTAACAGGTCCTGCTCTATTCTACACCAATAACGACAGATTCTGACAGACAGCTTTGCCATCTTCGTACAAGAGCCTCTGCCATCAACCTGCAACCGCCACCTCCAACTGCAGATTCTGGCAGACGGCTCAGCTCCCTCATTTACAGCTTCTGTCTTCAACCTGCAGCTGCCGCCTCCACCTGCAGATTCTGACAGACAGCTCAGCTCAGCTCCACCATCTACAGCCTCTGCAAACAACCTGCAGCACTGACACCTCCACCTGTAGGTTCTTGCAGACAGCTGTGGCCAGACCTGCAACAAAAGCTTGGCCAAACCTCCAACAACAGCCTCTGTCAGCAACCTGCAGCCACTGCCTCCACCTGCAGATTCTGACAGACAGCTTGACAAACCTCGACTAGAGCCTCTGTCGGTAGTCTGCTGTTGTTGCAGGTTTGGCCAATTATTCATTTACAGCATCATCCCGAAATCTATGCCTCTGAATCTTGTCGCTGTTCCATGTGAAGACCTCAGCTGACCAGGGACCAGAGATGCACCAGGGACCAAAGAGCAAAGATGCACTCATAAATATAACCTTTCAGGTAAGATAGACAATCATAGCTGTGTAGTAATAGCATACCTGGGCTGATAAATTAAAGCTGCCTTTATGTTACATTCAGTTTACATCATCTTCTTCCTCTAACAGGTATATCCACACTGGCAGATTCTGGCAGACAGCTCAGCTCCTCCATCTACAGCCTCTGCAAACAACCTGCAGCACTGACACCTCCACCTGCAGGTTCTTGCAGACAGCTGTGGCCAAACCTGCAACAACAGCTTGGCCAAACGTCTAACAACAGCCTCCTTCAGCAACCTGCTGCTGCTGCCTCCACCTGCAGATTCTGACAGGCAGCTTGGCCAAACCAAAGTGTCAGTTAGGTCAGCAGTTGCGTTGCATCCCTGGAAAAGTATTTAAACAAACTTCCAGCAGATGCAAATGCCCTTTATCTGAAGCCCAGGATGACAGCAGCTCACACAGACAATATCTGGTACACTAAAGCTCCACTGGGATTAAACTCACTCGCACAGATGCTGCCGAAGATGTGTAAAGAGGCGGGGACAACAGCTATCTACACCAATCACAGCCTCAGGGCGACTGCCATACAGAAGCTGTCAGATGCGGGTCTTGAAGCTAGGGAGATCATGACAGTGAGTGGGCACAGGTATGATGCTGTTTTAATGTAGACTATGTGTAAAGTTAGTCTTCTAATTAGGAGTCGGGCCCTAAAATATACCTTTTGTCTTGCTGGTCTGAGAGCTTGTTAAAAAGCTACTGGAAGCCATCCATGGAGAGCAGGAAACGATGGAGCAACATACTGTCAGATCAGAAGGCAGAGTCGGCTGTGCCTGTGAAGCGACAGTCCACCATGCAGTCACCAGAGACTTATTTCACCGGCTGCACAATTAATGGAAATGTGCAGATAAATGTGTATAAAGAGTAAGTGCCTGGCGCACCATGTCTGCGTTACATAGCAACGTTGACAGCGGAGTCCTGAGGGAACTATTTTTGTTGGCGGAAGACAAATAAAATGCTTAAATTATCTATTTTGTCCTCATTTTTCAACATTTCTTAATCAGCCTTGCTTATTTATCTGTTGAACTGTTGTATAAAAGCAATATCACACTCGAGCTAGTGATGTTATACTCGTATATCGTCACAGCTGTGATTTGGTCATAGGCACGAGGCCGCAGTTATACGAGTATAACATCACTCCCTCTCGTGTGATATTGCTTAAATAACATGATTCTCACTTCCGATTTCAACACCTTGTATATTTTTATGTGATCTTATTATTGCGGCCAAAGGCTCAATAGCAAGAGCAAATAATAACGGTGACAATGGACAACCTTGTCTTGTTCTACGTGATAACTTAAAGGGAGAAGAGTACTGAGTGTTTGTCTTTATGATAGCCATAGGGGAACTATAATTAATACGAATCCAGGAAATAAAAATTGGGCCAAAATTAAATCTTGATAAAACTTCTACTAAATATTTCCATTCTAATCTATCAAATGCCTTTTCAGCATCAATAGATATAGTTACCATAGGAGTTGTGTAGTCTTTAGTGTGAAAAAGGATATCAAAGTACCTACGTATATTATCAGACAATAGACGGCCCTGTACAAACCCTGTTTGGTCTAAATGAATAAGACTAGAGGTCACTGATTTGAGACGAAAAGTTAGGATTTTAGTAATGATCTTATAGTCGACATTTAAAAGTGAGACTGGTCTATAAGAGGTACAGAACAGAACAGAGGATCCTTATCTTTCTTTTTAAGTAAAGTAATAGCAACTGTTGGGATTCACAGGACCACAGATGATTTATCATTTGGTAAAATCATCACTGGACAATTTAAAGGCTTTTTCCTCTGCATGCTCTTTGTCTTCAAACAAAGAGGGCTATGCAACACCCATCTCGACAGGAGATCTCACCTCACACCTCAGTGAGACTCAAGTCCCAAAACTTGATTGGANCTAGCAGAATTCACCAGAGCAGTACAGAGACGCTGTCACAGAAACACCGGAAATGACACAACTCGCTTACCGCAATACGTCAGCACGTTAATGTCTGTGACTGTGATAGATCTGTGCTCCCTTCCACAGATCTCGCTCTTCTTGCTCCAGCTGCTGTAACAGCTGCACACCTCTTTCCGGCTGGGCCTGGGACAGCAGAGGCCCAAACCCCTGCTCCATAGCCAAAACCACTAAAGGGAGGACAATTGATCACAGACTCTCTGGCAAACACAAGGTTTGCAACTAGCTTTCCAGCAACAAGGAACTAAGTGAGTTAGCACCCAGTGTCTTACTCTGCAAGGACCCCGAGCGACCAGCTTCCTCGGATCAGAACCTTTGGAACAAAGGACTGAACCAAGGCTGCACCTGGAACCATCTTTCCACCCTTCTTCTGCCGGCTAACAAAGCAGTACACCACCAAGTGACTCTTTCTCCCATCCATTCAAGGATCGGTAATGTAACAACTGGGCATAGCTTATCACAGTTTTACAGGCTAAGCAAGACTGTTTAACTTGTTGTATGTGATTTGATGCTGTTCATTGAGTTATTGTTTTGATAGTTTGCAGTTAGGTCATTGATTAGTTGGCTTCGCCAAAGCTAAGTGTTTAGTTTGCTAATACTGTTCACAAACAGATTCTTGCACACAACTAAACAATCTCTGCACTAATCCAGACCGTTTGCAACACACGTCACATTGACACAGACTCATTAACAAATAGGCTTTCAACAGAGCTACACCCAAACAGGCATCTCAAAGTTTCTGCTTCTTTTCCTTTGTCTTTGTCCTGACCACACGGTCAGACAAACACCTCCCCCGAAACTGAAGCAGCCTTGATTCGGCCATTTTGGTAGTTCTCTGTTGTCAGCCATTTTGTTTTGTAGGCCAAATGGCTCTTTGATCACCACAGCCGCCTTTGTCTTTCTCTTCTTTCTCTCTCTCTCTCTCTCACACACACACACACACACACACGCACACACACACACACACACACACACACACACACACACACACACACATATACACACCAAGCTTGTATATAGTTAGTTAGAATTTGTGTGTTTTGGTTTGCTTTGCTAATTTGTGAATAAATATAATTCTCTGGAATCATACCTGCTGTCTGCTTAATGTTGCACAAGAGTGAATGAATAGTCAACCGCTGCGTCAAGAACTCCGAACTCCTTCAGGCGTTACTGTTAATTTTGGTTGTTGTCATTAATTTAATTATTAATCAAACTCCAAATTAATAGTTTAGCCTATTTTATGAGACTGATATCTTTAACTGGCTATCATTTTTCCCGTTACGGGAATGGTGCCCCACGAGGTGATTTAATGTTAATTAAGTCACATTATTTAACATAATTATTCATTATTAATAATAATAATTAATTATTTCCGATAGCCAATTAAATCCCAACATATTTGGTGCCTCCGTGTGAAGCCTAGTGTGTTGACCCCAACATTTATGGTGCCGCCGAGTGAGGTAAATATATGTTGACCCCAACACCGCTATGTAAAGGGACTGAGGAAGCAGCTTTTTCTCAAGACAGGTTGAAATCATAAAAAGAAAAAAAGACATTAGCTGCTGAGCAAACTGTCTATAAAATTCAACTGGAAGACCATCCAATCCCGGTGCCTTGCCACTTTGGAGAGAGTGCATAGCCTTCAAAATATCTTCTGAAGTTATTCTCAGGTGTCAGGGAAGGTAAAGAGATATCTTTCAAAAAGGAGCTAAGAGTTTCCTCACTACAATAACAATTAGATTTATATAAACTAGGCTGACCAAACGTCCTCTTTTGCCCGGACATGTCCACTTTTCACGTCCCGTCCGGGGCGTCCGGGGCGTCCGGGGGTCTTTT
Source organism: Epinephelus moara (assembly GCF_006386435.1). Lineage (NCBI taxonomy): Eukaryota > Metazoa > Chordata > Actinopteri > Perciformes > Serranidae > Epinephelus > Epinephelus moara. The sequence goes on from NC_065511.1 coordinate 6,664,972, forward strand.
ATAAACTGATGATAATGTCCGGTTTTCCGTGTGTTTGTGTGTATGTGTGTGTGTGAGTGAGTGCGGCACGGGCAGCATATTTCTGTCCGAACCCGAACCGAGCCCGACATTATTTAATGACCAAAGCACTGAGTTTGTGTCACACAGTGGTTACAGGCTATTGAACAGGCCGGGCATGCGCCATGGGTGCTCAGCTGCGGAGAGGGAGACCTCCGTGTTTGAGACAGGAGCGGGAGGCGGGAGGTCCGTCGCTTCTAGCGAGAGGAGAGGGAGAAATAAAACAAAATAAGATAAAATAGGAAAAACCTGTCTCCCTCTTTTATTTTATTTTCAACGTTTAATCAAGGCGGAGGCGGGCGGCTGGAGGTCCGAGACTTACAGAGAGGGGAGAGGTAGAAACAAACAGCCAATGTGTGTCTGTGTGTGTTATGTTCAGGTGTTGTCAGTAAATAACAGTGCCCAAGCAATAAACAGGACAGACAATAGGATTTTATTTATTTTTACACTACATTTTCACTGAAAGCTGACCGAATCCGACCCGAGCCCGAATACAATTTATAGCTACATTTTTGACCAAACCCGGACCGACCCGTCGGGTACCATCGGGCTCGGATCGCCACACTCTAGTGTGTGTATGTGTCCCCTATTGGGGCCTATCTGAATTTCTGTCTTTGAGAGATATTATTTTGTAATATAACTGAATTTTCTATCCATACATATAAATTTTAAATATATTAAAATTATAAGGCATCTTTGAGTAAACTGCGAGTATCATTTAAGTAGGCTATGTCGTGGCCGGCCGAGTGTCCTCTTTTTTGGAAATCAAAATATGGTCACCCTAATATAAACCACTATAAAATTCTTTGAATGTCTCATTAATTTGAGCTGGATCCATTGTTACACCACCATCAGCCCCCTCAATCTGCAAAATAGCCCGATCTTCCAATTCTTTCTTTATTTGCCATGCCAGTAATTTCCCTGCCATTTTGCCTTGTTCTACAAACTTTTGTTTTGTTTTTAAAATAGTCAATTCGATAGAACGTGTGTTTATATTATTATATTTCATTTTCAGATTATCAAGCTGGCAAAGTATAGCAGGATCTTTGGATAGATAGTGAAGTTTCTCCAATTTTCTAATTTTTTGTTCAATATGCTGTAATTCATCTTTGGATTTAGTTTTAAGGGAAACGGAAAATGCTATAATGATCCCTCTAATGTAGGCTTTCAACGTGTCCCATACTATTAAAGGGCATACTGTTGAGCCCTGATGCACAGCAGCGAAAGTATCTAAATGGGCATTTACAAATTCAATGAACTGGAGTAAAATGAAAAGTCCCTGTCATCAGGGTGAATAGTTCTCCAAATCTCATGAAGGCCCAATTCCTGAGTATTATAAGCCAAAGCAAAAGACATATTAGATAGCGAATAATTAGTAATAGAGGATCTGCACAAATTTGCGTCCAAAATACAATTGAATCTGCCCCCCCAAAAGATGGGGATCTTGAATTGTGTGACCATCAATGTGAGATCATTAATGAATTTTGGGTCATCATAATTAGGGCAATAACAATTTAGTAAAATGATTTCAGTCTGGACAAGGAGACCCCTGACAAAAATAAATCTACCATTTATGTCAGACTTTCCTTCTTCAGGGAGAAATGGTACATTCTGCCTGATTAGAATCGCAACACCTCTCGAGTTGGAAGTAAAAGCGGAATGAAACACTTTTCCTACCCATCCAGATTTGAGGGGGGAAGCACCCCACATCCTCCCCACCCACCCATTTGATACTTCCTGAGTACATCCTGGGATGTAAAAGGGGCGACACTCTCTCCTACATTTATAAATTATTTTAAGGAGATTTTATTTTAATCTAATAAAAAAAGAGAAAAAAAGAAGAACAAAAACAAACAAAAACAAAAAAAGAAACTTCAGACAGGCTCCATTATTTTGTATTTTTGGGCATATGACCACCAGGAGGGAAAATTATTTAATAGTAGCTACTGAAAAGAAAAAAAGTGGCAATATTCATCACAATCCATTTTCACCATGATTTTCACCATAATTAGGATAGTAGCCTGATTTTACATGGTGCAAAATAAGACTCAGACTTGTTGATAAAGTTTGGTCTCTAATTAGGCTCTGTTGTCCTCTACTGAACACTTTCTAAATAAACATCCCCATTTACATGGCCCACCTAAAGGAACCTGGAAAAAAAAATCACTTAATTAATTATAACCAACCACGTTTGTTTTCAAGTCCTTTTAGATTGCTTCTCCCCAATTTCTCTTCAAGAACTGACCGCAGTGATTTCTTCATCTAAATCATCAACGTGTCTCTTAGACCCCATCCCAACTAGGCTACTTAAGGAGGTCTTTCCTTTAGTTAACACTCATATATTAGATATGATCAATATATCCTTATTAACAGGCTATGTACCACAGTCTTTTAAGGTAGCTGTAATTAAACCTCTACTAAAAAAGCCCACCCTGGATCCAGAGGTGTTAGCCAACTATAGACC
>NC_065511.1:6668746-6684066 GCF_006386435.1 Epinephelus moara
GGGGAGTTTTTCCTTATCCGCTGTGAGGGTCCTAAGGACAGAGGGATGTCGTATGCTGTAAAGCCCTGTGAGGCAAATTGTGATTTGTGATATTGGCCTTTATAAATAAAATTGATTGATTGATTGATATATGTGCAGCTAAGTTAAAAAAAATCTGCTGTTTTCATTATTTTGAGATGATGATCTTAACTTATTTTGATTGAAAAGTTAATGTATATTTAAGTTTTTTTTTAAGTCTTTCATTAATGTTAAGAGAATTTTCCATTTTGGGATTTTACAATAAAAATTACATTTAGACGGTAAAGGATGGCCTTTAGCACATTTTCTATGGCGGCTTGTAATCTTGCATCAAATAGTGAATTGCATACTGTATGCAGACTGTTGCATGTACAACTCACTAGCAGTAAATATTGTACTGGCAAGACATTTGCGAGCCTTTAAAGTCAGATTTACGTAAAGCTTTTAATGGGTCAGATAGGTCCTAGAGATGTGGTGACAACAGCTGTGCAGGAGGGCCCAATGTGATTTTTTTTCATGGGGCCAAAAATTCCTGGCACCGCCCCTGCCGCTGTTTGAGATCAACAAAATAACAAAACCAGTTTTTATCTAGCAAGTCATTGCTGCGCCTTCAACACCCTTGCAGCCCCCAGACATGGGTGTTTTTAAGCGACCCATTGCTGCGGGAATTGTGCCCCCAAAACTGTGTATCTTAAGCCAAAATATGATCTAACCACACATTAACCACAGCGTTGTTGAAATGTAAAGTTTTAACACATTGACTACATCATGTGCAATTGTAGCGTAGTATGCCAAAATTTTTTGGTGGTTGGTGATTGGGTCACAAAAAAAAAAAAGCAGAGTGTATATGCACCAAAAAATAATTTAACACAGACTGAAAGAGGTTTAAAACACATTCTAGCACACATGTTTTAAAGGTGTCAATTCATCCTTGTCTCCAAGAAACACATGTGAGCTGTATTCCTCCCAGTTGTAACTATGTCAGTAAGCAGTTGCTGGACATCGCCACACAGAATATATCCTTTGTGAATATGGCAGCTAAAGTTACACTGGAAACGCGTTTCAGATGCAGAACCCCCAACCTTTTGAGAGGAAATCCAATTTACAAAAAGACAGATTGCAATAAGATTTCTGATCTGGCCAACGGAGACACATATGTCTTAAATCTTATCTGGATTTTATTTGGATACAACAAACTTGAAATGACAAGTGTAAATGAAACCTAAAACGAGACAAATTGAAAAAAGGCTTATTGTGTAAGATCTGTGTACTGTATTGTATTTACCCCTTAAAATCCAAGTGCTTAAAATTGTTAAAGCTTGTTAAACATAGAAACAATTGTTAAACATAATTTTATTCTCAGCTTAACCTTCATTTGGCACTAATCTCAAACCACTGGCAATTTTTTAGTTTATTTCACAATAGTCTGATAATTTCCAGAGCTGCACAACATCCTGAAATACCAGCATGAGTCATAGCATCCTGTAAATATCTTACTTGGTGACATCGCTGTTATCGCTGTAAACATTCTTCAAGTAAAACTGGCTGCTCTGACCCCGCTCTCCCCTACAGCCCATTTCCTCCCAGAGGGGAAAACACTCAAGTGATAAACCCAGTGCTGCAGACAAAGTGGATATTATGTCTGTGCGTCCTGTCTTGTGCGGTGTGTGTGTGTTCTAGCTCCGAGGATCTACATATGTATGCTGTCCGTGTCATATTTACTTCCCGAGTCATATGGAAGGTGTCTGGATTGGTGTTTGAGAATAGTATACCCCACTTAGCTCTGTATTTATATTAAATATTAAATCCAATTTAAATACAAAATTACCATATGAAATATTAACCGACAGTGTAAATATTTAATGCGAGCCCTTTACCATAGGCCTGGTATTCATTACCATGCAGTGCTGGATTTTAATGGGCAATTTCCCCAGAGACTGTGTGTGGGTTCCCTTTTTCCCTTGCAGCTGCAGCAGGGGACGCTGTTGCTCCGCGTTGCTTTGGTGAGCTCACCCAAAAATAAATACATTATATAGACAGGAGGAGACGAACTGAGAGACATGTTTTGAGAAGCTAAAAGATGCAGTTTTTGCTCAGTAAATTACTGTGTGTTTTTATTCTCTCCTTCCAGTCATAGGTCTGTAGCTGTTTGCTTATGGAAAAACGAATGGGAGAGATTGTACAACAGGGCGTATCAGCTGTGTGATGTGAGTGGCAACTGCCCAGTGTGCTGTCCACTTAATGCATGCTGGGATGAACTCCAACCACTGAGGGAAAACCAGGTGAGGAGTGAAAACATAAATCAGACACGTTCCTGTTTATTCATCTTATGCACTGAAAAGAAAAAAGGAATTCCACTCCGACTCTGCCAACAGGGGTCAGGCACACACTACTTGACAGAGGGTCTTCCAGGTGTTCCTCAAATTACAGTGAGAAGAGAGAGAAGCACCTGACTGTTTCTATTTGTTCCTCTCTATGATTGATCCCTTCAACACACAGTCTGAACATCTATAGTCTTGCCATCATACAGAACAAGGGGATTTCCATTTAAAACCTTACACCACAAATTAAACTGTTTGTAATGTCCTTCAAGTCCAGTGCATCTGTAGGGAAATGTATGTACATATACTGAATTTCTATATATGAAATGTATGTACATATAAAGTAAACATTTAAGCTTGGTTGTCTAGGCGCTGTGTATATGAATGGCAATTTAAAAAAAAAAAGATGTAGGATATATGTTGATATCATGTATGTAAATATAGAAGATAGACACATGTTAAGAATCAATACAAAATATATATATCTATACAAGAATACAGAGATTTTGTATATATGTTGTTTTAATGAACTTGTAAATGTTAACCATGTATCACACCATATAATACCATGTAAATATTTTGAATGTATGAACATGCTTATATTGTAGACATATATGTTATGTACATATATATCCACCCCGACACCAATATATGTTGATATTATATATGTGAATGTAAGACATAGATTTATATGTTAAAAATGAATGACATATGTAGGCAAGCAGGATTTTTGTATATATGGTGTTTTTATAAACTTGCATGTATATGAATTAAACACATATATATGACTATTAGCTTATATTAATTGTATTAACTTATATTATATCATCTTATATTGTTGCCACAATATTGTATTACCATCCACCATATAGATGTTTTGAATGTTTATACATGTTTATATTGTGGACATATATGCATACATATTCATTCCAAAAATCCAAATCCATATGTTGACATTATATATGTAAATATAATAACATATCATACTATACATAAATCAATCAATCATATAACATATTGTTATGTTCCTACATATCCATCCCAAAGCCCTTTATTTGTTCATATTATATATGTAAATATAAAAGAGAGACATGTATGTAAAAAAAAATGCTCATATTGTAGACATATATGTTATTTTTCCAAATATCTATCCCAAAGTCCAATATATGTTAATATTATATATGTAAATAAGAAATATAGCATTTTTGTTTAAATGTTTTTGCATAAACTTGCATATATAAATATATCTTTAACATATATTGTTGCAACATATAATACTGTATAAAATTCCATCATATAGACATTGTTAATGTTTATACATATATATATTACGTGCTTATATTGTTACGTACATATATATCCACCCCAAAGCCCAATATATGTTATTATAGATGTAAATATAAAGACATGTATATCAAAAATAATGAGAAAAACATATTTAAGCATACAGAATTTTTGAAAATATGTTTTTTTTTCATAGATTTAGAAATATTAAATCTGAATATTAACTGTTAACATATACGGTAGGAACATAATACCATTTAAAAATTCATCAAATATTTTTTATATATATACATAAATACATTTACTCTTGGTGTTTCAAATATGTTAAACTTATAGCTAAATAGATTCAGAAGATGTATGTATGTCATAATAATATATTGTCTTATAGGTAACATATATGGTAGCATTGCTTTTGGTTACATTTCCTCATGGGTACTGAATGGAACAGAGAAAAAAGAAGATAAAAGAAAGAAGAAATAAAGACATTTATCATTTAGGGTAGGTAGCACTTCTTTCTAATTTCTCCCAAAACATGCAAGAAACTGAAGTTGATGTTTCTAGCGGGAGAAATATAAAAGATGAAGAGGCGAGATGAACTTAGAGAAAAGACAGAGAAAGCTGTGAGTTAAAGAAATTAGCTTTATAGAGTGCCGGGGAGGAGGTGTAGGGTTAGAGATGCATGAGCACGCAGCTCCTCTGAGGCAAGGCGGGGAGGAACATTAATCATTGGGAGACATCTGTTCATTCTGCCGCTTTACAATTCTGTCAAAGAGCTCGGACTCCCCACCCCACCCCAAACCATCCACTCAGAGAAAACCTGTCCTCCGTTAAGCATGGACAGGCAGAGTGAAACATCAGAGCCAGCCTCCACTAAGAGCCGCCTTCAATTTGATTTCCATTCAAGCCCATTTAAGACGAACAAAACAAAGGGACAGGGAAAGGAGTGCAGTGTGTAAATCAGTGCCATTATCTGCATTCGGCTGGTTTTATGGAGCAAGAGACTTGCTGTCATAGAGGAAACAGCAGTGCATGTACACATGTCACAAGTTGACACACCCACACACACAAACATTTGCATATGTCACTTTTGGGGACATTTCATTGACTTACATTTATTCTTTGGAGGATTACTGTGAGCTTAACTGGAATTAATGCATGCCCGACCCCTGCTATAACCTTAAAATAACATGAATGAAATAACAAATTAGTTAAACTTGTGATGACTTTCAGCAGAGCTATAGTGGGAACAACCAGATGTGCTGCACCAAATACGAAATCTTTCCTCAGAAATAATTTAGAGCAAAAATATTTTGGAAAGAAGCCTAAATTTGAAACATACGAGCAGTATATGTGCTGTAGAAATGAGTAATGTGAAAAATGATGTTCCTCGACCATGAAAGGATTATGAGATAATAAAAAGTTATAGAGGGGTAAATGCAGGGAAATTACATGAGGAGTAAAATTGTGCCATTATTAATATGTATCAGTTTCCTAAAATGTTGTGGTCTGAAATGATATGTAGTGAAACTTAATACCATTTTGAATGTGAATTTTTTGTTTCAGATTTAAAACGATCATAATATAAACCCTATTTGTGTACTATTTATGGCCAGCACTTGCTCAGCAATAGCCATTCAATGTATTTGCAATGTGTAAATCCCTCTCCATGTCATAATTTTATAATCTATTAAATGTACACTGGTGAAAGCTGCCTATGCTGCATGGGTTTCAAATACCATTAACAAGGAATTCACAGGAACAGGATCGCTACAGTGTAACTCAAGTAAGATTCAAGACTTCTTAACACTTTTAATGCTACTTGGAATAAAAACAGATAATTGTACAAATACCAAAATTGCAGGGGAAAAAAACATTATTCAGGTTATTCAGGGAACATTGTGTAAAATAGTTCTCCTACTCCATCTGACTTGGAAGTCCATATGACTGGTGTTATGTCACTGTGTTCAGACACCACAGTGCCACTGCTTCTGTGTAGGTATACACCAGGGTGACCGGCTGACCCTGGTAAAATTATCAGATATTTGGGTAGAGGCCTGGTATAGATGAGGGTGTAACTGGAAAATATGTGGCCTTTGTTGGTGGGTTCTTTGGCCATTTCATTTTTTTAATCTGCACGTGGGATTCCACTGCCTTGCTTCCCATCGTGCTGAGCTTGGAAAAACTTTTTGAATAAAATGAACCGAGTGTCTTATGCATTTAACTTGTACTGGTATCAGCCATGCCGCAAAATCTTGGCTAAGCAGCCAATTTTTGTTGAATTTGTACTTCCCCATGTCGTCAAGGGTACAGTGACAGTGGATCCTCTGCTCAGAGCATCCCTGCTGGAAACGATACATAATGGCCAGTGGTTCTGCTATCCTGATCTGTATCACGTTAATACAAGAGGCATTTGATAAATTATATTAAAAAAAATACAATAAATGATAGCAATGATAATTTGAGGGTTTTACAGTGCATTGTGACAGAAATCTTATGAAAAATTGATTTAAGACATTTTAATACCAATTAAGACCTTTTTTTTTTTTTTTATTTAATGGCAGCACGGTGGTGCAGTAGTTAGCATTGTCACCTCACAGCAAGAGGTTCCTGTTTTGAATCTGGGATGGGGAGTTCGGACCCTGGAGTGGGGGAGCCCTTCTGTGAGGAGTTTGCATGTTAACCCCAGTGTCAATGTGGGTTTTCTCTGGGTGCTCCAGCTTCCTCCCACAGTCCAAAGACATGCAGGTTAGGTCAACTGGAGACTCTAAATTGGCTGTAGGTGTGAATCTGAGTGTGAATGGTTGTCTCTTCTCTATGTGTCAGCCCTGTGATAGTCTGGTGTACCCAGCCTTTTACCCATTGTCAGCTGGGATAGGCTCCAGCCCCCTTGTGACCCCTATTGAACAAATGGTTAAATTCCAGTGCCTTTTAAGACTTCTTAAGGACGTCCGGAAATCCTGTGGAAGTGATGTATGCATGATACAGAATACAACATCCAGTGAACGAGCACTTTTCATTTATAATGCTCATTTCTTATTTACTGTCTTCTTTAGTGTTCTTTAATAAAATGGGACGTGACAAATTCTCTAAACCTGGTGGGTTGAATGCATTTTAAACAGATCCAACAGACCCTTGAGGGACCACTACGATGTGCAAAGCAATGGTCATAAAAGTCACAAAAGCAGCCAAAGTCACAATAAGGCTTCTTTTTAGCAGCCTCCTTGCTACCTGGGCTACATGTACAGTAAACCTCGTGCTGTAATGGGGTAATCAGCACAATAAGCACACAATACTGCTGTCCTTGAGAGTTTTAAATTACAGCCAAACTTTCTCAACTTTATTTAGTGTTGACTTCAACATTACACCCTTTATGAAAAGTCATACACAGATGACTTTTACTCTATTAAAGTTTGAAAAGCACATTAAAGGACACCTCTTATAGTTACTTTGATCTGTAGCACAACTATTATCCTTATTTTAAGTGTGGGGTGGTCCCACAAAAGAATGGGATGAACCGCATCTGGTAATGAAAAAGGCACCGATTCAACAATAACAACAATGCTTTAGCAGAATCATATCAGACTGATGTTTGTCCAGTTTTTGAAAACATTTTATTAAACTCCAACAGGTTTAGTCATCCCTTTTTGAACGCAAAAATAATGGGAACATGTTTTTATATGTATTGTTTAATGTTCTTTTATTATTAAAAGGAAGAAAAGGGTCTTTGGGGAAATCAGAAATGTTCTTCTTCATTTCAGCTGGCTGAAGAGACTGTGGGTTTCTGTTTGATTGACAGCAGCTGGCAGGCTGCCGGGGTGCCGGTGTTACACCGGAGAACAGGAGACAAAGTAAACAAACCTGTGCTGTAGCTACATCATGGCCAGACCATGTTTTGTGAGGAGTGAGGACGACACCAGCATCTAACTGGACTAAAGTGACATTAACAGGTAGGTTTGGATGCTGTTTAATGTGCTGTAGCTGAGCAGCTAATAGCCTGTAAAGTAACGTTAGCAGTACACTTTTCCCCAGTGAAAATGCTGGCTTGTTCAACAAGCTAAGGTGCAGCTGAGTTCATGTTTGTAAGTTAAATAAAAAGGAGGCTTAGGCATAAAGCTCATGTGGTTGTTGTTCGGTGTCTGTGGCTATTGAGTTATCATTTTGAAGCCTTAAGTCTGGCATTTTGGCCATTGCCACGTTTTTTGGAGCCTGAAGTGACCTTAATTGGACGAGAAGGTGGAGCTGTGGAGGAGTGAAGGGTGGATCTGACTGAGAGCCTGAGGACGTCGCTGTGGTTGCAAGTTTTCAATTACAAGGTGGCCACACCTTTAAGCATACCCTTCTCTATTTCACTCTAGATAAGACCATACTTAGCAACCTGACGGTCAGTCAGTGAATTCCGGCTTTAAACACTGACAAAAAAAGCCATCCTTTGACGTCAGCATGATATGCAGTTGGTCGCTTTTATTGTTTAACAGTGGCTGTTGGCGTCAGTGGGAACCGCACTGGGACAACGACAAAAGTCAAGATGGTAGAAGTCCAAAGGCAGGCAGGCAGGCAATACCTAACCCAAGTGGGCACATGTCACACATGTAACTCACAAAATTACGTGTATTATTAAAACTCATTTGTCATCTCCAATGATAACCACAGGTGTAGCCAAATTAACCAGGACTGAAATCTTAAGGATTATAGCTTTAATTGTGCCTAAACACAACCATTCAGTGTTGAGTTTTTACACATCACAGTAAGCTGAGCGGACATCTTGGGGGTTTTGAGGCATCTGTGGATAGTATAACAAAATCAGGCATAGTGTTCCACATATTTCTGTACAATGTAAGGACCCTATAAATCTCTCTTATCTGCTAAGATTGGTCCTGCTTGTTCACGGGCCCTTTCAAGAGCCCTGGTATATTTTCAGTGGGAGTATCAAATCAAATCTGAATTCAACTTGTGAGCGCACAGCGATCCAAATGGTGTCCTCCCATTGGCAACAGAGGAGAGCAGAAGATGAATGAGGCCTTTCTGTGGGTTTTGAGGACTGCAGGCATGAGGGTGCTTTGTCATCATAATATTGAAAGTGAGTTTTGCAAGAGTTTGTGCCTTTTGGCCATGAAGGTGTGTGCTGCCTTGTTTCACAACTCATTAGAGTCAACATTTTGATTGACTGCCTGCTATTCAAGCTGATATTGGAGTTCATACAAATTTCTAAAGCTCTGTGGAACTTTCATATTTAGAGTTTTTATATTTTGGTGGTACTTTCTGACCTAGACAGTAAGGTCATAACATTTAAAATCCTCAGAAGAAAGTAGTACCGAACAATACACTCATTTCTTGTTCATAGCCTCATTAATGTTTATTCACTGTACTTTTCTCATTTATTCCACTAAAGCTGCATGTTGTTTCCATGCTCTGTCATCTGTACCGAGAAAGCAGAGTCGTCTTCTGCCTAACTTTAAAGTCTCTCTACATAATTTGAGATATTTTGCTATTGCCATACTCATTTTTGATTGGCCAGATGGCATGTCATAAGTAATAATAAAGAATGAGTTGTCTTGATAGAGAGAAAAAAATACGGTTGAGTACGGTGGCCCTGAGAGCTCAGCGATCTGCAAAATAAGAAAACACATGCAAATAGACACAGCAAAAGCAAATGAAGAAGCATGTTCCCCTATTTTAAGACACATGCAAAGCATTTACAGCAAGAAATACCGCTGCAAGAAGCTCACAACACAACAGAAACAGTTTCCAAGGGACATTAAAAAGTGTTGGTGGGGACATGCTTGCAGGCCCCCAGGAAGTGCACCAGGCTTTGGATACAATTTTTGTAGAGGCCAAACAGTGGAATTACAACTTCTGAGTTTGTCACATGATGCCATAGGGCCCCAGATTTCTTCTCCATAGACCTACATTGTAAAATAGAAGTTTGTAAATCAGTGGACACATTTTTTGTGTCACAACCCCCATGAAATTACTTGTTTCATCATCAGAATTTGATCCATTTGGTTTGATAACATTAAATTAATTAATAACGTCTAGAAGAGCCACACGATTAAATCATTTTATCCTCTTTAGTCTCTTGTGTGCTTGCTCTGTGGGCCCAATGATGCGAGCAACTGAGCAAATTTCATAGGAATAAACAGAGCCCTGCCTTCAATGCTGTTTCCACTTCTTATCATACATCCATAGGACACACTTGTTGTCGCCATGGTTGGTGGCTTATGAAGATATTTAAGATTGCTATCCATCAGCAGTGTTGGAAAACCACCTCAAATGTTTTTGTTGTTTTTTTTTGCTTATTTTAACATTATTATGACATGATTCATTTGTTATTGCAAATATCTACTGCTAACCTTGTTTTAGCCTTTTACCCATTATTATAATATCTGAATCATGTGATGACAATGATTGACAGCTGATTTTAATAACTTCATAAGCCACAAACCATGACAACAATTGTGTCCCAGTCTTTGCACCACTTTCTAGTGTCTACTGGAAATCGTTTCCATTAGGGATGCATGAAGATATTGGCACCTTATTGGTATTGATATTAGCTGTAAATTGGAATACATGAATCGGCCAACATGCTGATTTCTACCGATAATAAATATCTATCTTTACATATATATACATACATACATACATACATACATACTCAATTTAAAGGAGACATTCTTTGTAAATGCATATAAATCAGACAATAATAGTAATACACAATGCAAACTTACATGGCTAAACTGGGTTATTACATAAGTAGGCCTACATAAATGAAGATACATATAAAAATTAAGATAAACCGGGATACAAGCATAATGAGGTATATTTCGTCAGCAGATTTGGGAATTAAAGTGCATAATTTTCCATAATTTATGGATATCTCAATATTGGTGATCAGCCACATGAGTTGGTATATATTGGCATTTTGGATATCAGCAAAAAATCCAATATCGTGCATCCCTAGTTTCCATTGTAATGTGAGCTTCTTGCAGTGCTTATTCTGAATGCTGCTCATGGTTTGTCAAATAAGTGAAGATGTTTTCTAAATGCTGCACATTTGTCTTCAATTTGGTAAAGATAATTGTAAATACTGTGCATGTCCTGACAACAATGAAGATGTTACTTCGTAGATTGCTGCAGGAATGAGTCTGAAAACCTTGAAATGAGTTAGCTTTTTTTTTTTACTCCTGGTTCCCTTGTCTTGAAGTCAGTGGGTTTCTCAAATTAGTTTTTTGTTAGATGCCGAAAATAAAGTCTGTGGTAAGCTTAAGAGACTTTCATGTTTTGTTCTACAACATGAAATTTGTCAGTAAATACCCCACTCATAAATGTTGAAGCCTGAACAAGTCTTAAATAAGGTTGTTTGCTAACAAGCGACAATGAGACTACAGAAAGTCACTCCGCCATTACTCAGATTAACAATGTGTTCAAACTAGATAAACAAGTTCTTTTAAATCATACAAACTCACTTGACAATCAACATAGGCAACTAAACTGAAGAAAATAGCCAGTTAGCTAGCAGAGTTGGGTAAGGGTTACTTTAAAAGTAATCAAATTACTTTACTGCGTTACTTTTTTGAAAAGTAACCAGTTACTTTACAAAGTTACTTCCTGAGAAAAGTAACTCAAGCACTTTTAAAGTACTTTTGAGTATTCTACATTTCCTATTGGGCAATGGACCACAGGGCGCTAAGCCTACATTTTTTGTCTCCAAAATTAAAGTTATGGACCACTTGCCCTTCACTGAGATCCAATTCTCCCATCACAGCCGTCACTTTGACCAATAGAAACACAGAACGATCTGCTGCCGTAGACAACTGTATGACAACAACGCCCCAGCGTTTTTAATATTTCCTCTAGGGATGTTACCACACAGAGTAAAAGGGGGAAATGATGGTGTGAAACAGCAGAGGCACTTTGTCAACCCGCTGAGTTAACCTTACTGTCATTAGCATCAAGCTAGCAAACATGTCATTTCTTCACCATGGAGACAGACATAAAGTAATAACATTAACAAATAGCGGTGGGGCTTTTACTCACCACAACTGCAGAGGCTACCAGCTTCATTTGAAACAAACTACATATGGTCCGTTATTTATTAATCCCTCTGTGTTTTTATATTTTTACTTTTTATCCGCTCCTGTTGTCTTTATAAAGTATAGTTATAAACATATCGTGTCGTCATTTCAAACTCAACACTTCCTGAATTGTTTCAAATTAAAAGCCCCTTATAACCTCAGTTGAGAGAATCCCTCCATTTTCTAAATAGGCTTTTATTGTGAAACATTTGTAGAAAGTTGATTGTGGAGGATACAATAGCTTGTATGTTTACGTACTTCAAATGTAGCTCCTGCCATCTGCTGGCGCTTTTAGGTGACTACAACAACATGTCGGCTGGCACATGAACAGACACAGTGACTCAAATAGTAGTAAAAGTAACTAAAATAAGACAAGAATAACCCGATGACATCACACACGCCGTGAAAGACTTTTATGACTCCACAATCGTGTAATGTGACATAGTGACTTTCAGAACGGGCAGAAAAGTCATGTAGTGTGTACCAGGCATAATACAAGTCCTGAGTCTGACCTGTCTGTCAGCGAGTCCTCCTCCATCTATTGAGTTGTGGGGATTTTACTGACGATCCTGCGGAATGTTTTACTGTAGACTCCACCATAGACAACGGCAGCATTTCTTCTACCACATAGCGAGCCACAAGCTTCATGACTTCCTTTGGACTGATAGGTTTAACGTTATCTCTGTTATTAGAACCAAAAGACAGTCGTTGCTGTTTCGGAGCTGAAGGACCAGCGCTCTAAAAGTAACGGAGGTAACTGGCTTGTTTGAAAATGTACTTAAGTATTTGATTACTCAAACAGCAAACTAACGCATTGGGTTACTCGTTACTGTAAAAAGTAATCAAAGTACTCTAACGTGGGGCGGCAGTAGCTCAGTCCATAGGGACTTGGGTTGGGAACCGGAGGGTCGCCTGTTCGAGTCCCCGTCCGGACCAAAATATGGAGCGTGGACTGGTGGCTGGAGAGGTGCCAGTTCACCTCCTGGGCACTGCCGAGGTGCCCTTGAGCAAGGCACCGAACCCCCCAACCGCTCGGGGCGCCTGACCAAGGGCAGCCCCCTCACTCTGACATCTCTCCACTTTGTGCATGTATAGGTCCTGTTTGTGCATGTGTGTGTCTTTCGGACCTGTGTGTAATTGACAAGCAAGAGTGAAAACATTGAATTTCTCCTCAGGGGGATTAATAAAGTAAATAAACTTACTTTGTAAGACGTTATAAACTCAAAACCCAACTCTCTTAGCTAGTTAGCAGCTTGTTAGCTAAGCTAGCATACTGTCATATTGTCTCTGAAATCCACTGCAAAAGTTTAATTTTTGAATGTACTTGAGTTTCACACATCAAATATCACGGAGATTCCCATAGGAATGAATGGACTTCCGGTTGTCTTGTGTTGGTACACATATGTAAGTGGAAATGAGGCGTCATGGTTAACTCAGAGTTCATACTAAACTCGTTTCTGAAACAATTTGCAATGTTGGAGCCTGCACTATTTTGGCCATGTCTGCCATTGCACGAAATGTCCAATGAAATTTACTTACCACAGTAGTGTGTGTGTGTGCGCACAGTTTTTCTGTGTAAACAGGGATCATTACCAAATTTTACCAGTCTTACCTTTTAAAAAAAAGGTAGCTTATCTGGATAAGCTGTTGACTTGTTTCTGACTTGTCTGACTGTCCTTATGTTTTTCGACCCATCGGATGCAATTTATTGTGGTGTTGCTGTGTTCCTAGACCTCAGCAAAGTGATGCAATCAGCCTTGGTGAATACAGTTATGTCTTAACTAAAAGATGGTCAAATCTAGATGTAAGCTAAACTGAAATTTTCGCACACACACACACACACACACACACACAAACACAAATGCCAATGTATCAGCTATTAAAGAAAAAAATATTCTTAAGCAGCACGTTTGAACATTTATTTTATTGGTCAAAGACGCTTTCTGCAAAGCATTCTACACAGTGTACTCTACAAGCAGTCAGGCTGTGCAGGGTTACTTTCCTGACTCATACTCAAGAGTTAAATAAGCTCATCAAAGTAGTCTGGCACTTTTTTTCTCATTCTGACTACAAAGCAGCCAAACATGTCAGTCAAGCTTGTTTAAAACACATTTGCAATTTCATCACAATTTTTTGGAAGAATCACAGAGCTATTAAAGTTGTCACATAGAGATTTTACATCAGGAGTACATCACATTTCTATGTTAATGTGGGCTGCTGGCTGTCGAAGAGAGGCAAGAAGATTGGGGCCAATTATGTACGTCTCTTTCGCCTTATAATGTGCAGATGCGTAGATCTGGTCGATGTGTTTGTTGTTGTTGTTGTATCTCACCAAAACTCTGTCCATGTTACTGTCAGGGTCGCTGCGGTTGTAGTACTTCCTGACTTCATACGGCAGGTCCTTGGCATGAGGATAGTTGAGGTTTCCGATGGTGTAGTACGTGTATTGCTTTTTATCCTTTATTACTGGCAGCAGATGCCAGGGCTTGAGGTTCCGAAATTCATGAAATCCATACTCTCCTTGAATAGGATCACACAGAGCCACCATGTTGTTGTCCACACAGTCCTGAACGTACCACACCAGCAACTTGAGGCCGTGGCGAGGTGGCGGTTGACCGAACCCACTGTCCTGCAGCTCTTGTTCTGAGTCTAGGGTCTTCAGAGCTGAGGTCAGAATGACTGACAACACCAGTGCCACATGGAACAGGAGCTGCATCTCTTTGACATGTGCCATATCAAGGTTGTCTGTGAAAAAAGACCCATCATAATATCCTGTTGAAAGCATTCACTGTGCATGAGTGTAACTACAGCACATACAGTTGTAACCTTTCACAACTTACCTCTGAGTTAGTAATAAAAGGAGCAGGTTTTTCTGTAACAGCCGTCTCCAAATTTAACTGCAACTACAGCTGAAGTCTATACGTTGTGCTACAGATGAAAGCTGTGGCGCCCTGTGGTTTATTCTTGTTGTCTTGTGTGTGCAGGATGAAAGCAGCACAGTTGTTGTACAACTACTTTCACTCGCTATTTGCAGTGAAAGAGGAAGTGCTGTAGATGCTGCACAGCTGGGCTCTGCAGACAGTTGGGTTTAAATTTAGACAGGTTACGCCTCTGCTTGAAATCACCAGGTATGTCATGTTCACAATTGCAAAGCAGAGGTATGACACCACAAGTTGCATGTGTAAAAACTGATTATAGTAAATTATACATGTTTTTTGCAACTAGCACTGTGACTACACTGTGACAGAGGGGAGCAAGTGCAAATTAAGATCTAGAATCAAAGGACTTTGTGTTCATGAGTACAAATGGGGAAATAGTTTTGCTTCCATTCCCACGTGTTAATAACATCTGCTGTCAAGTGAAGTACAGCACAACTGCTCTGCTATAGCAAAGCAGAATACTAACAACATAACAGTCAAGTCAGACATTATGTAACATTGTACTTTAAAAGACTACTCCGACGATTTGGGAGTTATGTCATTTTCATATTGAGACAACATGATCGATATCTTTTTTGTGTCTGTACATTCAGTGGCTGGGTCTCAGCGGTTAGCATTGCGCTTATAGGGGGTCAGTACGTCCTGTGCTGTGATCCGCGGAGGGATACACCGGTGAGCAGGCACAG
>NC_065511.1:6684336-6731303 GCF_006386435.1 Epinephelus moara
AATCAGAAAACATTTTATTATAGCTAAGTGAAAATTCATTTTGTGTTCTGATTAAATGCAGGCATACCCTACAACTTAATACAATGCACATCACATAGTATCACTGCTCTTTGACCTGACCTGAATGTTTTTTGTTGTTGTTTCTCAGTTTCAGTTATATATTGGGGGGACAATTTGGGCACTGGGGGGGGGGTAAAGCAATATTTCCGTGGAAACAGTTGACGATGTGTTTTTTAAACATTTTGAGTGATAAAATACAACACATCTTCTTTGTAATGTCCATGTTGTCTCCACATTAGGACTTCGCTCATGAACACACAATGAAGTAAGAACGACTTCCCGACATGTGAAATCGGACCATCCGAGGAGCACATGAATGATACTTGGTGGTTTACGTATGACGAAAACACGTTGGGGCGAGCCCTCCTGGAACCCATAGAGATTGCATTGGAGTGCCTGCATTTAGAAAAAAAAAAGCATTTTACATGGGAGTCTATGAGAGTGAGTCGGGGCGATTTCCAGCCAGGCTGATAACGCCCCAAAGGGTCGGAACGTGACTTCACACTGCATCTGATTGGATATTCAGAGGCAGGACGAGCTGTTTCAAGTGAAAATTATCAGAATAATTAATATATTGTGTGTATATATGACAATAATGATGATGATAATCATACATTTATTATCATCATCTTTCTTTTCTTTTGTGGCTCAAGGAGGGGCGGCGCCCTATCGCCCTCTATTGGCCAGCCGCCCCTGCCGGTGTATCCCTCCACGCAGGGCGTAAACACACTATACTTCCATGTATGAAACTTCTTCTTAAACGACTAAAAAGGACTCTCGTTTTTTGAATTAATGTTTAAACATGTTTATTTTAAATGCAAGTGCAGAAATACCAGCTTCAGGGTTTCTGTAACGTTTATTTGTTCACTTTTACCGAGTAGGGTACTGACCCCCTATAAGCGCAATGCTAACCGCTGAGACCTAGCCACTGGACGTACAGACATAAAAAAGATATTGATCATGTTGTCTCAATATGAAAATGATAGAGAAAGGGCATAACTCCCAAATCGTCGGAGTATTCCTTTAAAGTAAAGTCAAGTAGTCGAGAGGAAGTCCATCAGACTAATGCAGAAATTAAACCTGCGAAAATACATCTAAAAATCTCTTTAGATCTGTGCAGAGAAGGGTGACATGGGTAACTGAAGATCACAGAGGCTTGCAGAGCTGTCACCCTCCAGATCTCCACATTGCATGGTGCAGCCCTGCATGTCAAACAGCAGATTGTTTGAACTAATTTCCTGTATGATGACAGGTACATACTACATAAAAATCAGACCGATCTTGAGCCTGCTTCCCCCTACTGACAATCGTCAGCCAAGCCCTGATTTTTTGTAGGTTCTAAAGATCGTCTTGTGAGATTTTTCTGTGGTGTGGGGTATTTTGAGGGTATTTTTTTTCCCAAATCTGAGTAAAAGTCCATCCAGTCCACATTGATTTCAAATTGCAAGTATCAAACAATTTGATATACATTTGTGATCCGATACCCTGTGGTATAGAGGGAACCCAAAGGGGGTAGCGGTCCTGCAGGTTTCGAAGGGTTTTAATGCAGTATCGACTGGGATTTGACTCAGAACAGTGTCAGGCTTGTTACACTAAAAATGTAGTAAATTACTAATTACTCGTTACTCTTTTCAAAAGTAAAAATATACCTTACTTATTACTCCTTGCCAACAATAATTTATTACATTACTCATTATATTACTTTCCCGTTACATCCCATGAACTTGGTAATTGCATATCTCCCCAAATTTAAGATAAGTGTGCCTCTGTGTGAATGTCAGGGTAATCGCCAGTAAGCGTAGCTAATGCTAGATAGCGTGCAAATGATCTTTTTTTTTTTTTTTTTTTTTTTACCTCGGGGTCTTCATTCACCACATATCCATCCACAGCCTAGTTACTTCTTTGTATCCTGCAGCTGTCCACATTAATTTTAAAAGAGACTGTATGCAAACTGTAGATTTCCCGTGAAAACGGAAGTGTAATTTGAAAACAATGCATGTAACAGGCAGAAGTTGACACGGCGTCACAGAACGTCAGCAACCAATGCACCCAGGGTACCTTGCACGTCACATCTTGTCCATGCCCAAGCGTTGATATGTGACGAGGTCGGAGTGGGAATTTGTGCTGGTGAGCTCACACAAAGCAAAATAACAAGAAAACCTCCTCACACACAGTGGTCACCGAAGGACATAAAAGTTAATTAAGTAACAATAAGTAAAACCACCATTCCTCTGTCCCTGTTTTTGACCACTTTTAGCAGCAGAACAAGATGTGAACTCAAGATGAGCATATTATCACCTTGTAAAGCAGTTGTGGTAAACATGTTAATAGTCGCCTATTTCCACATCTGTCAGACATGGAGTCATGTCTCTGGACACCTGATAATACTGCAGTTCCTATCTGATGATATAACCGAATTACACTGCTACAGTTAATCCTGGAAATGCTTTTCTGATTGCTACAATGCTACAATGTTTACACAGTCAGGATCAAACTTTAGTTAGTTAATATAGCCAAGCTGTGTGTACATAATTTGGTTAGCCGGGGTGTAAGCACACAATCAAACACTCCAATATTCACTCTCCTTTTAGCTCTGGTTTGGTCTTCACTAACTCCTGAGAAAAATATCTGTCTCTTTAGCTGCTTAAATGATCCACTGTGTTCCCCAGCTGGTCTCTAACTGTGTTTGTCTGCTGTTTGGTGCTGGACAGGGACTGTACAGTGGCTTTATCAGAGCTTCTCTCACTGAAAACAGCTGCCTGCTGTTGCTGCTGGAAATGAGGTGGGTGAGAGCAGTAAACGGAGGGGAATTACAGAAATGGTAATTCTGAGTGGGTTTGTCACTGTAAGTGACACCTTTCACATGACACTCATTTCATCCATTGTTAATATAAAAATATGTATGTATATGTAAACAAAAACAGCCACACCTGTGTACATCTGCTCTAGTGCAAAGAGGAATGTGCCACATTATATAGGCTACCATTCAATCTGTAGTATGTGTTTTTGATAGTTTGTGGTTTGCTTGTGTAAGCTGGGCAGAGCTCATCAGGGTGAGTTTGTGTTACTGAGCCAGAGTCCTAAACTGTGCCCCATTTCAGGGTGTCCTTTGAAAGACCCAGCCTGTGATGGTGTAGCCCTCAGGGGACTGAGGCTAATAGCTGAACCTGCACCTCTTCCCCAGATGAGATGTCATCACCAGGTCCTGCCCCTCAGTATGCCCCCACAGAGGCTGTGCTCGTTATTCACTGTGAGGCAGAAGGGCCTGATGCTGAAGTTAGCCACATAAGGAAAGTGAAAGTGGCACCTGGCTGTGGAGACACACAGGGGAATCCCATATATTATAATTAAAGAATTGTAATTGTAAAAAATGTTTTGTAGCTTCTATATAGTAATAACTCTGAACAGCTTTGTGCAGTTTGGCTGCAAAACACACAGCTGCGAGGATAAACAGAGATAAAGAGCTAAATCACATCTTGTAGAAATACTTTGAGTAGTCACCAAAGGCATTCTCCTGGGAAATACATGAGAGAGATACATTTATCTCAAGGTAACCGTCTCTGCCCACAGCCCTTATTGTGGAAGTGTAGCACACTTTTTTCCCCCTGTTGTTTTCTTAGAACCAGTCTGGGTGCTGACAGGTTGTACTGGGTCATCCAGCAGACTGAGGCTACATCCACACTAATTTTTTGTTTTAAAAATGTTAACTATTGCTAAACTAATGCCTAGCACCCACACTACTCTGGTGTTTTGGAACCCCAGAAACGGAGACCTTTGGAAACGTTGCTGATCCTGTTTTGGTTTGAAAACTGCGGGGCTGCGTTTTTGTCTGGACGTGTGGAAACTGAGACTTTTGGAAATTATGACATATACAGGGTAGGACAGGGAACAGAATTTGGCCCTGGCAATTCTTCTCTGAACTGGCCCCATCGCCACCATCCGTTAACTGTCACTTCATGAGCTATCCTTGCATAAGCTGTATCACCTGCTGAGGTTGTCATATTGCTTGCCCTCAGCAGTGGGTAGCAACCTCCTGTTCATGCCCCTTGCCTGTAACATTGGTGCGCTGATATCAGCCTGTGGCTGATCATCTGTCCACTCCTTCCTCCTCTTTATTTGGTGCCTTTGCCATACTTTTGTTATTATTATTAGCACTGCTGCTAAGATTACAAACACTTTGCAGCATCAGTCTTGACTACTTCTTTATTTGGTCTCTGACCTTTTCTGCTCCACATTTCTATTTTCATTCCACGTACTCCGCACTCTCTGGGCCTTTCCCAAACCACCCCCTACACCCTCCCCCTATCTACCAACTAGTGAGGAGTGGAAGTGGGTTATGAACTGTGTTCCTCATGGAAGAATCTATCTATCTATCTATCTATCTATCTATCTATCTATCTATCTATCTATCTATCTATCTATCTAGGTGACTACAAACAGAGTGACACTCTATGGGGTGCCGTTTGTAAAGTGGCTCACGCTGAAAATAACATCTACATTTTTCTACATTTAGCTTCAAACAATGTTTAAAAAGGTGTGAATTTTTTAACGTCACCTTTTACCACATTTACAGCAACATTTGTTTATTAGATTTAACTATTTAATATACTTAGAAATATATTAAATAGTTAAATCTAAATCTAAATCTAAATCTAAATGCTAAATCTAAATCTAAATCTAAATCTAAATGTTAAATGTTAAATCTAAATGTTCTGGGTGAAACTAAATATTTAGCTAATATGCAAATTCACACTGCTGGTCACCGGAAGTACCAAATTAAAAGCTTGAGATAGTCAGACTGTGTTTATAGAATCAAATAACAAATTAAAACCAACTTATCGGGGGAAATGAACACTTGAACATACATTAGCGTGATAATAACTACCTAAAATAACAAAAAACATGTTTGGAGAAATTTTATTTGACGTGTACTTGGAGTTGTTAGTGTCCCTTTGGAGGGAATCGCCTTGTTGTTTACAAATATTTCCAGGTAGAAAACCAGCAGACTTTAGTTACATATATATATGAATATCTCACATTTTTCACGCCACTGTATCACCGTTTAGACTAATCTGATGTTGGTAAAGTCTATAAACACAATGATTGAACAAACATTACTATTTCTGTGTGCACGTTTTGTAAATAACATGGTTATCGTAGATTAGCTGGGCTAACCGTTAGCTGTTAGCCCCGTTAGCGGTGTCTGTAATGACTCATTAACTCTAAACGGTCCGTGAAAAAAATATTTTTTTCTTGTCGCTTTCTGACACCAGAAGTCACTGACCAAGCACCGGTTTTTGAGACTGGGTTGATGTTGCAGCTTGTTTCTTTCCTGGTTTCTTTATGCATTGTGGTGCTGTTGGGCTATCCTCTGAAGAGGGTTTCTCTGAGTTCTCATCACAACACACAACTCTGATTACTTGGGCAATTTCCACAGACAATTTTTGAAAACACAATTCCAAAGAACCTACAGGCAGGCCCTCTGGGATTCTGCTTTTAAAGGGAAAATCCACCATAAAACAGAATTCACATTGTGCTGTTCTAGTGACCTTGGACAGTTGAAGACAGATGAATTAGAGTTTTTCTCAGTTGCTTTAGTGCATTTCTCTGGTTTCTCATAACTGTTAGTTCAACCTCCACAACATTTAGTCATTTGTGCACATCATAATAGCAGTTTCTCATTCCTTCCAACAAATTGGAAATGCTTTTGGACATGCATCAATTGCTTTCATACAATTCTCTGCTGTTTTGTTATTTGTTATTTTATACATTTCTTTATCATTGTTTCCTGAAAATGTCTCCTAAATTGAACAATTTCTCTCAGGTGAACCTCAGCTTTCACTGATGAGGAGGAGTGTGTGAAGCATTAGTTGTAACCAATGATAAGCCACTTCTCCACAGTCACTCAAAGCTGAATCCCATGAACCTTCACCTGGCAAACATATATGAACCGAGCAGGACATAGTGTGTACCATTTCTACAATACTGTGACACAGAATGGAAGGTCAACGTTGTGGAAGAGGGGTGAGGATGCAGGGAGGAAGGGGACAAAACAGGGGAAGAGGAAGAAGAGGCCAAGTATATAGGCGGATTCCTGATGAAATTAAGCTACAATTGTGGACCATGTTGTCAATCACGGCCTCACAGTGGCTGAGGCTGGTCGAAGGGTGCAGCCAAATGTTGGGAGAACCACTGTAAATTCAAGTATTCAAACATTTCGTCGGGAGAACAGGTGTGTATATTGGACAGTAATTCAGCACTAAACAATCTGCACTACTGTCATTGTGTCATACGTAAGTAATAATTAAGTGTGTATTTTTCTTTTGCACAATGCTGTGAACAAATTAGAATTGTAGTAAAAATGTGAAACATACATATTCAGTGTCTTGTATACTTTGTTACCTCACTAAATACAGTAATATATAACTTAACTGTATTTTTCAAATGGCTGTGCAAATAGTGCTGTCTTGAGTATTTTCAGGCAGTGTCACCAAGATCTGACTTTTTTGCATTGGAAAACACTTACAGAGTAAAGTGTCATAATGAAAACATGACAAAGCCATTTGACTCTCTTGTTCATAAACAATGGTGTCAGGACTTTTCATTTTGATGACACTGACACTTTCATTGACATGAATACTTGATTTTGAGGAATGAACCATCCGTTTTGAGCAAGTGACACAGTTTTGCAGGTTATCAACTAGGCTTTGCAGTTTGCACTAATTGTTTTGAGAAATGCACTACCTCTTGTGGAAATGTTAATACTGATGTGAGAAATGCACCAAAGCCATTGAGAAAAACTGTAATTAAAAAGGCCTATACCTCAAGCAATAATTGTGTCATAGTAATAAATAGCCTATGGTAATGATTTTTAATTTTTTTCTTAACTTCAGATATTTGGCCTTGGGGTATTCCATTACTGACTTGCCTTGTCCTGCTGGGAGTAACCTCAGTTTAAGATGCAGTTTTAGACACCAGCAATGCCATCAACAACCCAGTGATTCAGAATTGCATCCCAAAGCCAAAAAGGGCAGGCTGGAAAAAAGAGTGTGTTAATGTGAAAGAGGCAGGGTTATTAATTAAGAGTGACATCATCAGAGCCAATAATGAAATTGTCTACTTCATATGAGATTAAACAGTGATAATAATTACCTGTGGGAAGGTTCTGTTAGTCATATTCATTGGAGTGTAATGTAAACAATAGCCTGTAATCTTATTAGATTAGATTTAAAATCCCCAGAAACAATTTCCAAAATATTAATTAGGCCAAGGCCTAATAAAAGTTTGGGCATTATTATATTTGAAATAAGTAGGAGTGAGTATTTTTTGCTATTTATTTGGAAAATGAATAAACTACTCTGAATATGTCACATAAAACACGTTAAAGTAATGCCAGATTGTTTCTGCTACCAAAATAAAGAATAGAAAAGTAGCGCAGTTAACGAATGGAGAGGTCTATCTGGCCAAAATATTGCATTATAATAACAGGATCGAATTAACAGAGTGTGGATTATTTTTTATAATAAAAACTGATCTTTTTTTCCATCACACAGGTGTCTCATGTTAATTTGAGCTACAGTGATGAAAATGTGTGAAAATACCCACACTACCCACATTTTGCATAAGTTTACATGAAGCTAAAATCATTATCATGTGTTTAGTGTTGTAAATGATTTCTCTGTTAGTTAGAAGAGCTGTTTTAAAACCAGAGTGGAAATAGAAACGCTGGAACAATGAAATGATTCTACTGATGTCAAACAATATATAGACCTACTCTTTTTTTTATTGGTCACTCTTGACTTTTATCCATGTCACGATACTTTTTTCATCAGTAATCTGAAGTTAACCTGCTCCTGAGCAGGCTTACTGTTCAGCATAAATCACCACTGTGATTTCTCTCAGTATAATGTAAACCAGCTTCACAGGAGTGAAAACCCAGGGTTAATCATTAAGTTACCTTGCTAACCCCCCTCCCGGACATCTGGGAGACATGGAGAACATGCAAAACAGGCATACCTTCTCCATCCAGAAGAAAAAGTCCCATGCCAAACAGTTTGAAATAGACTATTTGCAAGAGGGAGGGAAGAAAGTGGATGAAATATGACTTTTAAGTGTTTTTTTCTCACCACAGATTTGACCTCAGATTTTGTATGGTTGAATACAGTTGATAATATTAATGAACTGAATAAATATCTTCAGTCATGGGGCATCCACTATCATCCACATCATCTGGTAGAGCAGGCCCCCCATGTAGAAAGACTGTATCCTTGCCCCAGCGGCCACTAGCTCAGTGCCAAAAAAAAAAAGTAATGTTCATCGTTGTTATTCGTCTTTAACCATGTTAAAGTTACTTCTGTCGCCAGTCATACGTTCATGTTATTAATAAGATTAAAGGTCCAATCAGTGAAAATAAATAAATAAAAATAGCTATGGAAACATGTTCTCGTTTTAGGTTGATTAATTCAGGTCTTGGTGGATTGATTCACTAGACAAATAGGTTTATATGTATTTATTGTATTTCTTTTTGGCTTTTTGAAAGATTTGTTTCCATTGGTAATGTCTGTAAACACTGGAGTAAAATATACCTATATTCTTATTTATGATGGGTCGAGACTGACAGCTTATTTTTCATCTACAGATCACACTGCGATAGAATGTTTTTAGATCTACCCAACATTGATATTGTCAAGAATTACAGATTGGGGGTTTAAAATGCAGATATTTGCAGGTATTTTCTTTCCCACCTGACACTCACAGCCACCACAGACAAGCACCATTGCCTACATACCTTTGCCACGGCCCACATAACAAAATTATACAAGTAGCCAATGAATACAGTTGTAAATAAATTAATTAAACAATCTGGCTCAGGCAGAACCCGTATCAGCTATTTTACTTTTGTGAAATTTAAAACGAATAGGACCCTAAAAAATGCTCTGCCCCCACGTGGTGAAACTTTATCTCCACCCCTGGGGGTGAGTGAAGATCGTGAATATGAACATGAGGCGGCACAACAAAAGATAGCTGTTGCTGCTGCGAAGCTGAAGGACCAGCGTTCTAAAAGTAATGGAAGTAACTGATGGCTTGTTTGAAAATGTACTTAAGTATTTGATTACTCAAACAGCAAACTAACACGTTAGGTTACTCGTTATGGCAAAAAGTAATCAAAGTACTCTGCAATGCGTTATACCCAACTCTGATCATCACATTCATTTAGTTGTATGTTAATAGTTATCAGATATGTGTGTAGTCAATAATCTAATAAAGCTTTTCATTTAACATTTGATTAAGTGGTTTGTGTGTATGAAACATTATGTCACTGTACACTTTTGCTACTTTGTCTGGAACTCAAAAGCAACTTTCAGAATTGAGACTAATTCATTAATTGGCTATCTATTTCTCTTTTTGAAGGGTGGCACCCTGAGGTGGATTTAATGTAAGTTAAATTTTGTTATTTAAATGAAAAGTGAGGATTTCTGAGAGCCGAAGTTGAGTGCAATCACTCTCCTTTGTCATTTGTGAACCCTAATGTGTTTATGATGCATATTTTTGGAGCCACTTGAGGCTTATGAATTACTGTTACATATTCTGGTATCATTTAATGCATTTGTGCTAAGGTGACCGATCTTTTTGTGCATGTACAGCAGTTCAGGCTTTAGTATTTATGTTGTTTACTTTATGAATACAATACCTAGCCTTTTCACACCATAATCACACTTTCACAGAAAAGTAATGAATTTGGCAAAGGGAAGAGGACAGGGGGATCTCTGGGCCCTGTGCATAATAAGCAGTCTCATAGGGTCCCTTCCCCTCTTAATACAATCAATTCTCACACATTTACATACAGTGGGGGAAGAAAAGTACTCAATGCATCAACATTTGTTTTCATTAAACATATTTCCAATGCAGCTATTCACATGAAATTTACACCAGACATCTTAATAAAACTATATAGATAAAGAAATCATAACATTACAATGCATAGAAACAGAGGAAATCAATCTCTCACAGTGATCAGATGAGATTTTGGTCCATTCTTCCACATGGATAATCTTTAAATCTAGAAGATTCTGAGGGGCCTGCTGGTGAATCTGGATCTTCAGGTTCCTCCACAAATGTTCTATCAAGTTTTTGTCAGGTGATTGACTGGGTCAATTAAACACCTTTATGTTCCTCCTTTGGAACCAGTTGAGAGCAGTTTGTTTTGGATTGTTATCCTGCTGGAGTGTCAATCTGCATCTCATCCTGACTGTCCAGACAGATGCAACAAAATCTTCTCAGGACTTATATTGCATGGCTCCATTCATCTTCCCTTTGATAATTTGGATTATGTTGGTACCATGAGAAGAGAAACAGTCCCATACCATGATGCCTCCACCTCCAAACCACACTGTAGGTGTGTTTTTTTTCTAAGGTCATATGCAGAACTATTTCTCCTGCAAACATGGTATATTGTATTTTTGCCCAAAAGCTTGTTTTAAGTTTGCTACACCAGTAGATCGCTGGTCCATTCTGAACAGACTGCAAGTGACTCTGTGAGTTTTTAAAAAACAGTCTTTATTTTAAATTCCAGTGAATTTCTAACAGAGGTTTTACTTTGAAGTGCTGTTTCCTGCTGTAGAGTGACTAACCGACCGCTACTTGAGAGCTTGACAGCAAATTAGCTCAACGACATGGCCAAACGCGAGTATGACCCTGAATGTATTAAACTGTGTGGACCTTGAACTAATAACTAAGGAGAAATCTGGACCAGTTGGGAACCACTGTGCTACACAACATTTGGAGAAACCTGTAAATTACTGGAAGAACATAGTGTGGCCGAATTAGACAAAACATCAACAAAAAATACTTTTCTGCAAAATAGTATGATTTGTTATGTTTGGAGGAGAAATGGCTCTGCTAATGACCTTACAAACATCATGTCTAAGGTGCAGTTTGGAGGTGGAGGCATCTTGGTATGGGACTGTTTCTCTTCTCATGGTTCCAGCAGAATCCAAATTAATCAAAGGGAAGATGAATGGAGCCATGTAAGAGTTCCTTGAGAAAAATCTGTTGCATCCACCAGGACGGTGAGGATGAGACGCAGGTGGACCAAAAACTACTGAAAGGAGACTCTCAGCTGGTTCCAGAGGAGGAACATAAAGGTATTTGAATGGCCCAGTTAATCACCAGACTTAAACCTGATAGAACATTGGTGGAAGAAGCTGAAGATTATGCAATCACCAGCAGACCCCTCAGAATCTCTTATATTTAAAGACTAACTGTGTGGACGAATGGACCAAAATCCGACCTGAACACTGTGAGAGATTAATTTCTTCATATAGGATGCATCTTGAAAGCTGGCATTGCAAACAAAAGCTTCTCCACCAATTATGAATACATTTCAGTTGGCGTGTTCAATACTTTTTTCCTGTGTTATTCCACTTTACTGCAAGTAACTTTGTATATAGATTGTAATGTTATGATGTCTGTATCTGTATAGTTTAATTGAGTTAATATCAATGCCTGGTGTAAATTTCATTGGAAATATGACACATTGAATACTGATTCCCCCCACTGTATAAGTAAATAGATCTGTATTGATTATTAGGGTAATCAGTAATGAACTGTTAGTACCACGTCCAAGTGTTTGTATTTTAGTTTGAACGATCTGTAATGTTCTGCCTTCTTTTCTCAACATATTGTACAAGAATAGCCAAAACAATGTTTCACCTCTCACCCTACTGCACACAGATTTATACAGCTTGTTTTGTGTAGGCCGACCTAATGTAACAATGGCAACCAGACCTGGCGCCTAATTAGGTCCTGCGTTTATTTGTCAAAACCTGTAACCACATCTGGGTAGTAAAAGGGACTCAGCGTTTCATTGGGGCTTGGCTTTATATTGAAGTTTTACAGCAGCCATAAATTTGAACATTTTGGTGTCATCTCTGTATGCTGAGCTACTGACTCTATCAAATACATGACGCGTGAATTCAACAGACCTCAAGCTCAAAAAGGAACTGTTTGACTGTACCCCAATGTACCCCAACTTGCAAACTTAACTTAAAAACTCTTTTGGAAACAGCTTATACTCAAAACTTTAAGTTTAGTACAATACAATAACATAAACATTTTGAGTACACTAGACTCAAAAATAAATGTGTCACATGACCCTTGTTAGACAGGGACTTTATGTCAGTTTAACATAGCTTTTTTTTTTCGTGTTTGAGCATTTACTTCTATGTTATATGAACATAAAGCATTAAGTACACATTTTAAGGCTTTTTTCTTTTTAAGTTAGTTGAACAAAGAAAATATTCTGTGGCAAGCTTAGGTTTCTCAAAAGTTAGAATAAGGCAAACAAATGAATTGTTGATTAGGAAGTGCTCTTTACTTCATCTCAGCACATCTTTACAATAGACACTCCAATAGCCACGCAGGTGTGAAATGTCTTTTACCACAACATTACTGCTATCCATTAAAACCATTGTGATATACAAAAACATTTTAGAACACATATAAACACAGTTTTCTTTGGCTTATGGCTTAAGCACATTGTCTCATGGCATGCTGAGACACTCCACCCATTTAGCCCCAACATGCCACAATATGTTAAGTGCACAGTGATAATGTTGTTTATTGGCCTTAAACTAATTAGGAGAATTCAACTTCATACATTTTAATTCAATTTACTCAAAAATCAAAAACATAAAAAAAAAATATGTCAAGCTCATAAGGGATGAGTGTTTGTGTCGTGTAAACAAAACTTTTTTATTCCATTCTGACAATTCGGGGCATCTGTGTAGGCTTTACATTAAAATTTTGTGCCATGGATTGATTATTGTTTACAGTGTACGTGGTACTGGGTTATATGGATCAATACCTTAAAGTGGAAATGAAGCAGTCATTCAAGTTATCGTGATTTACTAAATGGATTTCCACTCTAATCAACAATTATATAACAAACATGACAAACGTAAACATATAAAAGAAAAAAGACACAAATCCCCAAGTCCAAAGATCTCCACAGCATCTCTGCGGCACAGGATTTATCTGATGGGAGCCTGGCTATTCAACATAGCAGCCAAAATTACTGAAATTAAAAATGAACCACAACCCATATAAATGACCGGGCCTGAAAGTATTCACCTAAAACTCATGTTATCCCACACCATACAGTCAGCGGTCATCACAGCTGATGCAAACCGCCAAAGAAATACTTCTTACCTCCACGTTTTCCAAAGCAGTCAGTCAGGAATCCAAACCCCATACGTTAACTCCAATCCCGTTATCTTCCTCACCGTCATCTTGTTTATTCCTCTTGCGATGCATGCACTAAAGTTTTTTCTAGCTAGCTTTTCCTTCACATGGCTCGGCTATCGAAAAGCCGCCACACGCGTCTAGTGGCAAATTAAAAAATATATATACATATCCATATATATGTCGTAGCCATCATGAAACAACGTCAGGCACAATAATTTACTTTTTCAGCCGAAAGTGTTGACCGTCCGCCCAGCAACCCGCTTGAGGCCTCACTTGATTTTGTTTTTACCACCGGACCGGAGTTGGCTCATAACAAAATAAGCCTTTTTGATTGGCCAATGTTAGCGCTAACCGCTCACTACTGCTAATGGTTAGTCATGACTTACATTACCATAACACTAAAAAGTCAACAAGAACCAATAGTCGCGGCAGCAGGCCAAAAGCTTTTACCTTTTACTGAACATACATTGTAGATATTTATGCAACTACCACTGGAACTTTGTATTGGTCCTGAACTGCAGTAACACACAACAGACACTTCATGACAGTTACTATCAGTCTCTAAAAACTACTACTAGTATCTGTTACCTACTACAGCACCTAGTAAAAACACATTGTACATTAATGCAAATCAGGAGGACATTGCAAATGTAGTGAGGTGCATGATTCTCCATGGACATTAGAAATAACTGTACATTGATACTTTTGATAGTCACAAAAGAATAATAACTAGTAGAACTGTAGAAAAGAAAATAAGTCAGTGAGGAAAAGAACTGGTGACATTATGACATATGATTCTGGCTGCTACATTCTGTACCCAGGTTCCTACAAGAAATGTGATATTAACATTATAATTTTGATAATTTTGTTTAATGTCCCTCAGAAGCAAAGCAAACATCCCCAGTGTTTACACACATTAATCTTATGATAATAAAACACCAAATAATTATATTGATTCAACAAGCACTACAGCCAGAACTGGCATGGACATTGAACCAAAACCAATTACACCCAACCATCACTGAAACAAAACAGAGGATACATTGGATAGTTTTCTATGCATGGTTATTGAAAGAATAACAACAAAACAAAAAGTGTTTAGGTATATGATTCTTTAATAAATCAGTACTCAAGATGTAAGAATATGATGTGGCCATATCTGTTTTGGCAACTGACTGCCACCCATCTGTACAGAAAGTCATGCGTCAGCAGTATAAATGCATACAGCATGAGTATGACCTCTGGCACATTGTGAAGTCTGTCAAAAAACAACTGCTGCAGTGCCACAACGAGGAGTTGTTCGAGTGGATTAGAATGATCACAAACCATCTCTGGTTTTGTGTCACAACATGTGAGGGAAATGTGACAAGGTTAAAGGAGAAGTGAATCTCAGTCCTGCATCATATAAGCAATGTGCACCACTGGGTGTCTGTTGAGACAATCACAAAGTGTGAGCACCGTACCTACACCCCTGAGGAAGAGAGTCAGTGTCCACTGTAATCCAGTCTCCATCCTCTGTTTACAGTTCAAATCACTTTTGTACATATCATCATATTACTGGAATAAGTCTTTCTTGCAGACAGTATTGATGTGTGAATTTCCCACAATTATAATATTAGTTTAAGTCCGAGCTCAGTTCAGTGTCAAAGAATTGTTTGATGATAAAGTTTTAAACATGTATTAGAGCAACACAACTACTAAATAGTATTTAAATGCACATCAACCACTTCATTAAATTTAAACAGTAATTCATATTCAATGGCAAACGAATCATCATACATGTAGGCATACGCAAATCAATGGTACACCGGGGAGGGAAAAACAGCCCTGATGGAGCTTACCACACAGGCAGGAATCGGGATCTGGTTCTTCCTCCCAGAATGGCCCCTGGCCCAGAGGGTAAACTGCCTGTATGCAGTCAACCTAAAGAGACTGATGGAAAAGAAATTTATTGATTAGATTTAGGACACAATATTTGAACATAGGTGATGTACATTCTGATAGACGGGATGATGAATCTGATGTAATGTTTATATATAAGATATATGTTTGATATTTTGAAGTATGGCTGTTGTATTACTGCTTTTTTCTATATACTTTATTGAAATATTACTTGTTTTTGGATGTTTATCACCCTGGGCAGTTTGGATGGATAACCACACCTGCCATCATAGAGCTTATCAGCCTATTGGTGTGCATGATGTATAAATATAGGTATTAGGTATTAATATTATATACAATATATTAATATTATATTGTTACATCAGGTCTCTCAGACATGTTCCACATCTAACCGGCTTGTTCACCAGTAGCAATTTGTAACATAGTCAGCTATGTGAACCGGCGAACTAACGTTAGGTACCATCATTGATAGCTTATGGCTGTTAGTGTCAACTTGCTTACGCTAAGGGTTAGCTAGCAATTAGTACCGGAGAAACGACATACACAAAGACGTTTCGGTCAGACAACAACTATATGTAAACAAGCTGCACATGGAAACATTGTTCGCATTGTATGTTATCATATTCCTGGCCAACACCATACAGCATGCGTTTGTTTTCTTTACTGCATACGGCTACTGAGTCATTTACCCGCGGTTATGGCTAGCTTGACTTACCTGCTGTTGACAGGACGCTCCAGTGTTTCAGCTCTGACAACCCTCAGTGAAAGCATCGCCACGTCCAACACGTCCATCTCCCGGCACAGGACGCTGAATGTGTGCACCATGGTGATGCAGGTGTGGTCACGCAGAAGATGGTCCAGACCAGCCTCCTGACAGCAGATGGACTCTGGCACAGTGGGCATCGGCGTACAAAAACCACACTGATGCCAAGTAGCTAATGTTGCCGACATGCCCTTGACCCCAAATCACCAGCTCCACGACTTCTTCCACCCTTGCCACTGCTCGGTTCCCACGCCGTATTGGCTCATATGCATATGCAAGGACTTGTCAGAGGCTCAAAAGGCCTTTCCAGTTCATCTTCTTCCATTTTCAAAAAGTGTGGCGCTCAACCCGGTTCAGAAACGCTTCACTGTCTTCACTGGCCAACGGAACCAACCAACACCGTTATGCAGGCAGTGACGTCACTTCAAAATGGTGACGCACTAGCTAGATAGCTAGGGAAGAAATTACGAAAATAAGAAACGGAGAAACCTGGAGGGGTGTGATTGGATGGAGCACCCTGCCTAATCTAAACCTGAAAAGGATATATTAAATACTGTATTTTAAGTTTTTCAAATACACAAATACAAGCTCTTAAAGTATTTTGTTACACATGACACATTTTTTGTCCAGCAAAATACAAATGACAAAATACTCAACAATAATTAAAGGGAAATTTCGGTTTATTTCAACCTGTCTCCTATCGTCCTAAATTTGTTGCAAGTGACTAGTGACATAAAAATAATAGTTAGCATGTTAGCCGTTAGCCTAGATACAGCCGGGGCGCATAGTAGCGTCAGACCTGTTAAAACGTAAGTGAACGGGCAACCTTCAAGTGCAAAGTTAGTCCACTAAACAAGCTTTTTTTCCACAAAGACCGCCTCATATCGTTAGGATAAATGTCAGAGCTTCAATTTCACGAAGCTCTTCGTCAGTGTATTCTGGCTCAAATAAATAAGGGCGGCCATCAAACCTATTTAGCTCTGCTTTCCAAAGCGCGGCCGAAATATCGCGAGAACAAGCAGCGATCTCATACCGTGCCTGAAATCTTGCGATAACAAGCAGCAACAGCTGGAAGGCAGAACCAGACAGTAGCCTGAAAAGTTCATTCATTTATTTTATGAAAGATTTATAGAATAATGGCTGACTTTTTGCCAGACTTCGACTTTGTGGAGGAGGAATTTGATTTTGCAGAGTTTGATGGCCGCCCTTATTTATTTGCACTTGATTTATTTATTTTAACTTTGCACTTGGAAGTATGCCCGTTCACTTACGTTTTAACAGGTCTGACGCTACTATGCGCCCCGGCTGTATCTAGGCTAACGGCTAACATGCTAACTATTATTTTTATGTCACTAGTCACTTGCAACAAATTTAGGACGATAGGAGACAGGTTGAAATATAGTCCATATCTGCATACAGCAACATCTAGTGGCCACAAGTCATCAAAGCAGCTTAATTAGTAATTTAATACATGTAGGATCATTATATCATGACTAACAGTGAGACAGTATAATAACCAACCTTGGATATCTTTCCAAGTGTTCAACCTTTGGATCTCACTTGAGTCCTCCTCCCTAAACTCACCATTTACAACAATTTATAAGCTATCATGACATTATGTTGTCTACCCCACTTTTGTGTGTGCATCCTTGATTGTGAGTTCATAGACTATTGGAAAGTGTCCATTTTCCAACTAAGTTTGGATAAGCAAGTACTTCTGCAGGTTTGAATTAAGTGCTAAAGCTCCAGATCCATTTTAAGCTGGAATCCAACCTCCAACTGAGCTAACTCAGATACCCATGTGCTTATGTCACCAGGTGTAGGATTTGAGGTGGGGGAACCATCCAACAAGTTACAGAGAGTACTGTCAAGCATCGTGGTGTCTTGAAGTATGTGAATCCATGATGAATATGTCGAGGTAAGAATGAAAATAGCCAAATTGTCCTTTATGATAAGGGGTTACTCAGGGTTCTAATTTTGGGTTCCTGGTGATGGATGAGGCCAATAAAAGCCCTCACTGATGTGTGTTTGTGTGCGTATGAGAAAGAGAGAGACGAAGAGAATTTCACTGACATTGTCACACTTGGCAGACGTAAGTACATCTGTGCTTTTTGTGCTTCCTCGATGGAGCGTCGACATTGACTGAGTCAGACTGGCAGTAAAACTTCCCCTGTGAGCCAGTCTGACACTTCTATTGAGGAGCTGCCAGGCACCCCGGGGCTCGCTCTATACCTCATCCCTTTACTGCTTTGTCAGCCTGCTTCTGCAGCCACTTCTGAAATTACCCCGCACACTCGATTTACACCGTGTTTTCCCCCCACAAAATGGACTCCCATTAAATCTGCTGCACACGTCAGCCCCAGTAACGACGCCAAAGTGTTTAATATCACTGCACATGATGACACTGGGACGTGAATGTCTTACTACTGTACATCTTTGGAATGGTGTGTGTCAGTTAATGGGCATGTGTGTGAGTGTGCAGGGTATCTGCGGGTTTCAGATAGCCATATTTAGGCCTTTCCTCCTACAACTACCTGGAACTGGATTTAAGACCAACTACTAAATCTATAGTTTTTTATCTGATTCATTTATTCTCAGGGACAATGCACATCGATCAGCATCACTGTAAATGTGCCAGTGTTAGCCAAAAGGCTGATTTTCAACTGTTGTCCCCTGGCCAGATGTTAAATTAGCCATTAAAACAACAATAAAACACTCAACATATAAAATTAGAACCCGAGAAAGCAAAACACAAACAAATGAACAGGATAAAGATCTTAGTGGAGTAAGGTAAGCACCATGCAAAGTAGGACAGGTAAAATGCAGGCAGTCAAATACAAAGATACCAAGATTTTTCACATTTCATGACAGAACACCGATAAAACCAGAAGGGACATTATCTGACAAAGGAGTGTGCAGTCTGATGGCAGGTCTGGTTGCTTTTTAGCCACGTTTTAAGATTTTATGTGAAGAAAATGAAAGAGTAATTATCTTGTATATTAAATGGAAGGATGTTCCAAAACTGGGAAGCTCTTACTGTAAAAGCTGTCTAGTAAATAAACAAGATGCTGGATCCAGCTGATGGGTAATGCAAGTTGTAAAAATGATGATGCCATAAAACTTTTAAAAAATAGCACAAACTTCAGCTGTTTTAATTAAGCAGACAGGATGCTTAATCTTCTATTGACTCGATGTGGACTATTTATGCTGGCCAAACGATTTTTAAAGCAATTTCACTGTCAACAGATTCCAAATGTCTTATTAAATTCATGAGAGATTTACCTCAGTTGATGAGCTCCCCCGTGATTTAGATTTTGGAGTACGGTGGACATACAACTCAGTATCTCAGTCTTTTTCTTGTCTTGATGTCCTGACAAACATGTTTAATATTTTCATAAGATTTTACTCTTGGCTCATGCGCATAATGAAGTTCAATGACGTGAACATTGTCAACAACCAATAGCTGTGCTCTCTCCAGCACCAAACAGGAAGCAGCACACTGGGTAGACAATTAACATGGAGAGGACTCTGATGAATTGCAAGAATGTGAACAAATCTCAGTTTTATGGAAAAAAAGGAAAAACTGGTGGAGTGAACAAGAGTCGATGTTTAATTTGGTGTGTATCTGATCCACCAGCTCGTTCATATTTCAACAACATGAAATACCACTGCTTTGTCAGTGATTTCAGCATACGACACCAATGCCAAAACACACCTTTTGTGATGGTATGATACACAGCCAGGCGGTGTCAGTTTGTAACAAGGCCGGATGGAAACTTTCGCAGTGTTATGATTTGCTGCTGATTGGCCAGATGGCATCGGTTTGAAGTATGCCTTTCTCCTCCCACTAAAATAGCCAGCTAAGAGGCTTGTACCAAGTTAAGACAACAAAATCCAAAATGTAAAGTTTGGACACAAATACAGTTTATCTTTATAGACTGGACAATGCTGAAGTGACAAGAATACTATTAACATATGACACCTTTTATCTTGTATTTCAGGTTATGTGTCTTTGAGGACAGGCAAGGGATTTAAAATATGTCATATTTCTTCAAGCAACATTTTTCTTTATTTAGGTTAAAATGCTATTGATAAGCTGATGGCACACTAAAATGTAAGTGAATTCCACCAGAAATAAAAACTCATAATTATACCATTCTCATATGGGTCTAAGAAAACTCCGACCAATCATTGCATTTGGACTGGATGCAATGATTGGTCGGAGTTTTCTCCTGTCCTATCTGTCTTCCCCCACATGGAGGCCTCCAACTGACGTAACCTCTCACGTAACATCCCCACCCCCGCCCCTGAGTCTGTGAGACAACAAATACCCTAGTAACAGGGACGCTTGTGGATATAAACTAGTAACAGTGGATATAAACTTTTCTCCGTAACAATGGCAGGCAAATGCGGACCACCGCTTCCACCTCCAGCCGCTCCACCAGGGAAAACAGTTGGTAAAAGAAAGAATATAGCAGAAAAAGCTAACACTACGAGAGAACTCCATGCTGCAAGAGCCAAAACTCGGGTCAACATCGGCGCCGCTTTTGAGCAATGGCAAAGACTAATGCAGCTTCATCCTGAGCTAAAAAGGGACGAGATGGCTGCAGAGTTTCTCCTGGACAGGCATTTTTAGTTTGCCTCTAAGTTTGAATCAACATAGCGGTGCGACCAATGCTTGTGGCAGCCTCTGCGTACACCGGTGAAGTAAACATGGTGCAACAAGAAGTAAATTCTTCAGTGCAATACAGTCGCGAGTTTCTAACAGACATTAGAAACTGCTGCAGAGATCTAACGCTACAACTGAGAGAGCTCAGGATGTGTAGCAAGCTTGGCCTGCTACATCGAGCTAGCCCTGAGATGACCGTGGTTTCGCCTGGAGCTGTCCCGACGGGGAGATGCAGGCAGCGCTGTGACAGGACGTGGAAGTGGGGGAAGCGCGGAGGGGTTAGCTCTAGGCTAAGAGCTAACCCCATCAAACCAGCTGTTCCCAGTGTCCTTCTGGGGAATGGACACGAAAAATGGATTACATCCGACTGTGGAGATCCAATCACCGAGGAGTGAGGCACTGCTGCGTCCTTGTGTTCACTGAGGCATGAATGAATGGTAACATATTAGACTCCGGTGTTGAGCTAACGGGGCTAACACTACACAGAGCAGACAGGGAGGCTGCATCATCTGGTAAGCTCCGTGGTGGTGGTCTGGCAATATACACAAACAATTCATGGTGCTGTCACCAGCCGTCACCGCCCCTTTAACTGAGGGACGCCTCACAAAGGTTACAAAGTTCCATTTGTTACTCGAAAAGAACACTGACTTTTGGTTTCAAACTGCACTCTCTTGAGTGAAAGTCATGTTTTGTTTGACCCATCCATCTCCCCTCCCTCCTGCCCTACATGGACTTTATCGTTCTTAATGTCTGTGGAGTATGGCTGCGGATGAGTTTACACTGGAGTTAGCTGAAGCCTGCTGCGTCTCGTTAAGATGCTAAAGGGTGCCTTTGGCGTTGATATCACGCGTTGCACAAGACAAGCAAGATTTATACTTTTGCAAGATGTGTCATATATTTTATTGAGTCTAACAAATTGCTATTGACATGTGAATGAATGGGGCCTTTCTGCTCATAGAAGCCACACCTAAATTTGACTTGATTCTTTTTCATTGTATCGATTATATTTTATTATTTCTCCTAAATCATTATAAACCAACAGACGGACCTGTGAAGCTATACTAACTTCCTTAGACATTGCTCTAGCCAGCAAAAAGCAATACTATTATGTTCTTATATTTGAATACTTTTGTAATACTTACTCGGAAGGGTTGAAGGCCCTAAAAAGACAATTTCTTACTATTTCACATGAGAGTTTTCTGTATTTATGTTTTTGTCTGTGCCCTTTTGTCTGGTTTGGAGTGGGCAGGTTCAGTTGGAAATTTCTGTGCACAGACCTATGGCTGGTAACCAAAACAATATTTTATGTAATTACTGGGAATTATATGTATGAGGTCACATATTGACAGTTTAACAAAGTATTTGTCGTGATCTGTAGTCAGCATTGTAAGGCATCCACATTCTGTTTTTCAATCTATTTTTCTCCATATAGGCTCAAGGTTCATAACTTATGGGCAGAGAGTCGGACACCCTGCCAGACCCAACTGATGCCCATGTCATAAAAATTTATTCCTGTCACCAGACAGTGTCAGCATAATGTGTGCTCTGCTCTGCTTCATGATGACACTGCTCTGCTGTCTGAGTGTGTGTGACGTACCTGTCTGTCTGCCTAAAGCTCTGACTGACTGATCTCAGCTCCCTGAAGCACACACTGCTTTGTACTCAGTGAAGCACACCTCCACTGTTTCACAACATCTTCACACACGGCGGAAAATACAGTCTGATGGCTGCTAGCATGTAGCTTAGCTCTGTTAATAACTGGCTGCTTCATGCAATAGCAAGTTTATGTGACTGTGATTCACAGAGGGGCTGATAAATAAATGAAAGCAATTTGTTAACATTTATGTTAACATTATGACAAAAATAAAAAGGGTTATGCTAAAATAAGAGGTAGTTTGTGTAACTTAGTGTTACCTATTCTAAATCTAACTACTTCTAATGTTAGTTTACTTTGTAGCAGTCATCCTCCTAATGTTAATACATTGAATCACTGTCATTGTGAAATCACTGTTGAATCACAAAGCATCATAACACACAAATTTCCCCACCATGAAACTGCCACATCAGCCAACGTGATCTCACAGAAATAAATAAAATATCCACAACTAGCCTAGTAAAATTAAAATTGTAGTCCAATCAGCATTGCTACTGTTACATTTTTAAACAGTGTACAGTCATCATAAGCTGCTACTTTAGCAGAGTGATTATTCACCTCATAAATAATGACACACTGCTCTTCCCTGAAAGTACACAAGCCACTTTAACTAATAAACAATATTGCTATCAGCATTGATATTGGCAATTCTGGCCCTGTTTTACTTGGTATTGGATCAAAACTAAATTTTGTGGTATTGCCCACCCTAGTCTGGTGTTTTATGACGTACTTATGTCCTGTAACCTGAAATAACTACGACAAGGACATCTTCATGTTAAGTTAAAAGAAGTCAATGTTGACCTTAGTTTTACACAGGACATGAACAGCAATCTCTTGGGTGAAAGTCCATAACATGACATACTTACCAGGGCTTTACGCTAACTTTTTTCCCAAGGAGCACATGTGCTCCTAAGTTGAAAAAGTAAGGAGCGCACAAAGAACTTTAAGGGCACAATATAAAATGATCAAATAATGTGTTTTCCGTAATAAACGTGATGCAAATAGACATTTACAAGCAAAATTATTTAATGAATTTGTATACAAAATCTACAGAAAGGTAAAATCATCAAATTTTGAAAAAGTATTGCAATTTAATTTTGTCTTTAATGTTATTATCTTATATATATTATCTTTGCAATATGATTATCTTATATAATGTTATTACTATCCTTATTACTTATTTCCACCCTGCCCAGCAGCGGTACTGTGGCAAATGGTCCCTAACTGCGGGGAGAACGGAGCAGGCTTCCCCGGAGGTCCACCGCTTTTCCCGGTCCCTCTTCTCCGCCACAGTTTGACTTATTCCCACCCAGTTGACAGCCTGGCCGTGGAGAACGGTCCCTAACTGTGGGGAGAACGGCCGCCGCTTAACCTGGTCCGTCTCCTCCACACTTTGACTTATTTCCACACTGCCCAGCAGCGGTAGGTTGGAGAACGG
Source organism: Epinephelus moara (assembly GCF_006386435.1). NCBI lineage: Eukaryota > Metazoa > Chordata > Actinopteri > Perciformes > Serranidae > Epinephelus > Epinephelus moara. Next base: position 6,708,068 of record NC_065511.1, read on the forward strand.
TCCCTCACTGCGGGGAGAGGGGAGAGGCCTTCCCCGGAGGTCCGCCGCTTAACCCGGTCCGTCTCCTCCGCCACACTTTGATTTATTTCCACCCTGCCGACAGTGGGACTTATATTCATTGTGCCGACAGTGGCTTGGAAAACCGCCCATAACCGTGTCACACGGGGAAGAGGGAAGAGGGAAGAGGGAAGGCTGCTGGAGCTCCTCCAACATATTTTTTTATTGACAAAAATAGGCTATAGGCTGCTTCGGCTGATTTTTTTATGTACGCATGTGCCCCTAAATATTTTTTACAGTTCGCACACACCTATTTTTTGTTGCAAATGCAAGTGAAACGCTCGCACTGTCGAGCGCTGCTTACATCCCATAACTTCAAGTAACTATGTAAAGGACATAACTATGTTAAGTTAAAAGAAGTTAGGGTTGACTTTAGTGTCACATTGGACACAAACAGCAGTCTCCTGGGTGAAAATCTGGTGTTACATAATGTACTTGCGTCCTGTCACCTGAAATAACTATGTCAAGAACATAAGTTTGTAAAGTTAAAAGAAATCAACGATGACTTTCAGTTTGACACGGGACACCAATAGCAGTTTCCCCATTGAGAGTCTGGTGTAACACGATGTACTTACCTCCCATTACCTGAAATACGTAAGACATCAATACATTAAGTTAAAAGAAGTCAGCGTTGACTTTTACTTTGACAACGGACACAAATAGCAGTCTCCTGGGTGAAAGTCTGGTTTCACATGACGTACTCATGTCCTGTAACCTAAAATAATTATGTCAAGGACATGAGTGCCTAAAGTTAAAAGAAGTCAGCGTTGATCTTAGTTTCACACGGGACACGAATAGCAGTCTCCCGATTGAAAGTCTGGTGTTACATGACATACTTACGTCCCGTAACCTGAAATAGCTATATAAAGGACATCAGTACATTAAAGGGGCAAAAAGCGAAATCGTTTCACCGCTAGGTTTGCTGTTGTGCACTGCCTGTAGACCAAAACAAAGTGTGTCATGAGCCACTCCTCCCTCTACCTCTGCTCAGAAATTCAGATAGGCCCCAATAGGGGACACATACACACACTAGAGTGTGGCGATCTGAGCCTGACGGTACCCGACAGGTCGGGCCGGGTTTGGTCAAAAATGTAGCTATAAATTGTATTCGGGCTCGGGTCGGATTCGATCAGCTTTCAGTGAAAATATAGTGTAAAAATAAATAAAATCCTGTTGTCTGTCCTGTTTATTGCTTGGGCACTGTTATTTACGTGACAACACCTGAACATAACACACACACAGACACACATTGGCTGTTTGTTTCTACCGCTCCCCTGTCTGGAAGTCTCGGACCTCCAGCCGCCCGCCTCCGCCTTGATTAGACGCTGAAAATAAAATAAAAGAGGGAGACAGGTTTTAATAATATCGGGCTCGGTTCAGGTTCGGACAGAAATATGCAGCCCGTGCCGCACTCTAACACACACACAAACACACGGAAAACCAGACATTATCATCAGTTTATAAAAAAACCCTGGACGCCCTGGACGCCCTGGACGCCCCGGACGGGACGTGAAAAGTGGACATGTCCGGGCAAAAGAGGACGTTTGGTCAACCTAAGTAACTTACAGCTATGGATCGCTTCTATCAGCTCTTCTAGTCACTGAGCCTCGCCTCCATCTCAGGCTAACTTACTCACTTAACACAACCGTAACGCCTGATCCATTGCTGGGACCGAGCCGCTAATAACTCAAGCTCCACATGAACGTACGTACGCAGCCGGACCGGCTTGTAAACAATGAGTTGGAGATCAACACAGAGAGAGGGTGTGTGAGGTCATGCTATACTCCAGATGAAATTACACCTCTAGTTCTTCACATAGCAATTTTTTAATTCCTTCAATCTAGAAATGATGAATTTCGCTTATTGCTCCTTTAAGTTAAAAGAAGTCAACACTGACTTTTAGTTTCATGTGGAACACAAACAGTGGTCTCCTGGATGAAAGTCCACTGTTTGTTGACCCATCCACCATCCTGACCTCCCTACACAGACTTCCTTTAGACTACCTGTGGGGTCGTACCATTAACCTCTGCCCAGGACCTTACATTGTTGCACCAGGGACTTGTGTGTGTCCACCACAACAAAAGATCCTAATTTACTTTCCATTGGCATTGTTTCACTTCATTTCAAGACAGTAAGTGCCACTACCACATAATGCAGTGTTAAGAGGTTTTGGTCATTTAAAGTATTTTTGTGAGACCAGGTTCAGTATAGTGACCAGCTGAAGCCAAGGTTAGAACATACCAGTGCACTAAAGCAAAGCATGTTCAGAAACCCAGCCGTTGCTTTGCTTCGTCTCTCATCTTGGTCTGTTGGACCAGGCAATTTTTCTAACTGACCTTCTGCTGATTAAGATAAGAATTCAAATTTTTTATTAGAAAAATGTAATCAAATGTACTGTATTTACATTCAAGACTTTGCAAAGTTATGCTATGAACATTTAATCACCAACAGTGTAAACTCCACAAACTTTGTGCACAATCATGGTTTTTCTTTGTGGATGCATGTAATTCACAGAGATGCCTACGGAGACACATGCAGACTTCCATCATTATAGTCTGACTGCTGATGTCAATCCTATTTCATGCAATGTAACTGCACATACACACTGCCAGTGGGTGCTGCCCTCCGTCTGTCTGGATGATTAGCTGTGCATTAACTAGGTAATTTATGTATGAGGGCACTTATTATGACCTGAGCCTCTTACCACAGATTGTCATGCCACATCTCATTTATTGTGAGAGGCTGGCGGAGTCCCCTCAGAGCAGCTATTCTATAGGCCAAGCAAACAGAGCTCAAACACGATTGCATCTCTCAAACAAATAAAGCCATAATGAAGAGTGTTAGAGGGAAAAAAAGGAATGCAGTAGAAACAATAAGTGACATTTGCTCCTGTAACCTCTCTCCATCTGTGCCGAGTAGAAGGCATAATGAAAAATACAATTTCAATTTAAGATCCATTTCTCATTTCACCATGGGTGCTGTGTCAGACGTGAGAAATTAAGTTACGGCAGCAGAGACATTGTGTTGGACAGAGGCTTTTAAGGATGCAAATATGCCTCACAGTTGTTCTGACGAGACATAAAAAAAAGAATTTAAAAACAAAATGTCTCAAAGGTTGTGATAACCCTGATGGGTAGATATAAAGGACCACAAAATCAAAGCACAAGTGGCAAACTTTAATGTCAAAGAAGGAATCTCAAATATGAAAAATAATAACACAGAGCGATAACTTGTTCCTTCGTTCATCCATAACAATAGCATTCATGAATTTCGAAGGTCAGCACGTCTCTGTAGACTCAATTTTGATGGACTCGGCCTCCTCCCTCTAGCAAACACTTCTCACTCAGTTTGACTTGTTCTGGAAATCAACAACTTGGGAATATTTCTGCAGGGACCAGTCAAATGAACACAATCATTTGGTTGCGTCCCATGTGTAAGAGAACTGTCTGTGTCCTTTCTCAACAGCTGCCTCATGATGCACCTCAAAACATTTATGGTAATGTGAGTGACCAAAGCACCAAAACAGTCAGCATTTGTCTTGCCATATTTGCAGCCTTATGTACAACTTGAAAAGGGTCGTTCGTACAAACGAACACGCAGAGAATCATTACCCGCTCAGCTCTGCGGAGCATTTTAGCATCTTTCAGCTCATAGTTTTGGTGTTATGGCTGCAACTTCTTATCAACCTCATTTCCATTTTCATTCAAAAATCTCTGATAAACCCACTGTACTACACCTGCTCAGCACCAAACACCAGACAGACGCAGTTAGAGACTAGCAGGTAAACATAATGGAGCATTCAGCAGCTAAAGAGCCAGATATCTTTCTCAGGAGATGGTGGCGACCAAACCAGAGTGTGAATCTTGGATTTACATTCATCAGAATTCCAGAAATACGGATCGTAATGAATGCATATGATTCTCTGCGTCTGCTAGATGTGTAAACGGGAAAGAGCTTCCTAACACATTGGCCATATAAAACCTGTGATTTTTAGCTTGTTGGAGTTTTGCCCCTTGAGGTTAAAACTGATTTAAAGGACCAGTGTGGAGGATTTAGGGGGATATATTGGCAGAAATGGAATATAGAATAGTAAGTATGTTTTCTTTAGCATATAATCACCTAAAAATAAGAATTATGTTTTCCTTACTTTAGAATGAGTTGTTTATATCTACATAGTTAGCAGGTACTCATTCACAGAGTCCACCATGTTGCACCGCCATGTTTCTACACTTAGAACAGACAAACCAAACACTGGCTCTAGATAGTGCCATTCACATTTTTGCGTCAGCCAATGCAGTAAGCCAAACTTCTTTATACAGTGTTTTTACTGGTTTAAATTACTGGGTTCATTTGTTTTGGAGAAGAAGAGACCTCTGTGGAGAATTTAGCTCCTGGTGGAAATCCTCTGAATGTCTGGATCTAAAGTTATCAGAGAAATACAGGTGAGCACACATTAGGTGGTACTAGGCTAGCGTGTCATCTCGGACATGCCTAACAGCAATGGGACTGCTTTATTCAGTTTTTTTTTTTTTTCAACTGGTTTTAATCACCAGGTCTGTTTGTTTTGGAAAGGAGGAGAGCTCTGCAGAAAATTTGGCTCCTGGTAAAAAACTCCTGAATGAGAATCAGAAATCAGGTGATCTCAGAGTCATGCAATGGATCAGGTACCCATGTAACACACAATAACTGGGTAATTAATAAAAATATGTATAATTATGAATTATGGGCACGGGGAAAAATGAACTACACATGGGTAGGCAACATGTGAGAACAAAAATGTATTCGTAATATCTTGACATCTAAATCACTATTTTCAAGACGCAATTAAATTCATTTTGAAAGTCAATGATACAAGTCAAACCTTTGCCCCTGTTGTCACATTCGTCACCGACGTGGAGGACTCCAGCCATGACTTACATTGAGTTCAAGATACCCAAGGAGGATCCTTTTGAGGTTTTATGGGGGTGGAAGGGGCATGCTAAAATATTTCCTGTTTTGCCATCCTGACATCGAGGGAAGCCAGTAAAAGACTTTTCCTCCGCTGGATTTGTAATTAAAGAATGGCAAACCCAGCTTAATGTGAGTAACTGTAGCCTGTCCTTGACTTGGACATTATGATGGGTAGCAGGTCAGGTCTGTGAAACAGCATTGGAGAAAAACTGATTTGTTACATTGTTTTGGAGAGGAAGAGACCTCTGTGGATAATTTGGCTCCTGGTAAAAACCATCTGAACAAACAAACAACGCTGAAGGAATTCTAACTGGGAGAAGTTTCAGCTGGTTGCAACTCACAGTCCTCATGGCAAGATGACACTAAATCCCACTAAATGTTGTTCCTTTAATGCAGCTTTACTTTTTTCAAGAATGAAACAAATAGATGACAAATCTTTTCAAACAAATATTGAAGTAATGGAGGTTAGTCCTGCTTACTTTCTGTAAGCTGTATCTCCCTCATAGGGTTTTTTTCTTTTCAAGATATTTTTATGGGCATTTTTTGCCTTTAATTGATAGGACAGCAAAGCGTGAAAGGGGGAGAGAGAGAGGGAGAGACATGCAGCAAAGGGCCACAGGCTGGTGTTGAACCCGGGCCGCTGCAGCAACAGCCTTGTACATGGGGCGCCTGCTCTACCAGTAAGCCACCGACGCCCCAGGGTTTTTTTCTTCTTTTTTGATGTTTTGGGGGGCATTATATGCTTTTTAGATTATTTTTTGGGCATTATGCCTTTGTCAGATAGTTACAGATAGACAGATGGAGTCGTTGTGGACCATGGTTGACACCTTAATCCCTACGCCACCAGGGCGCCCTGAAGGAATGTCTTCTGTTATACAGAAGTAGCTATGGCATATCTATGTGCAAGTTTTGTAATGATTTTTATCCTTTAGGAAATTGGCACAGAAATGGTGTGAGTTTTAAAGCCCTTACTACTGTACCCTTTGAATTTCACATTCTTCTGAGCCTTATTTATAAGCTGGTCATAAGTACTGAAATGATGTCTCTTTTAAGGAGAAGTACCACAGTCTTCCTCTAACGAATGAAAAGCTGATTTTATAAGTAATAAAACAGATCCTTACTCAATTTAATACACTCAAGAGGTTTTACTGCAGTACACTTTGAAAAGACCTTTAAAAGTTTGACATCCTTTCAATTCTAAAGACAATGTGAGTTTTTAGTCTCACATTATAAGATGAGAATGTAAGATTTTGCAAAGACTTTGGATCTTGCAGGGTCGCTATCTGCAAGACTGCAACTAGCTTCCCGTTTAGATAATTTCCCGTCCTGCTCCTGGTGGAAAATATTACACCAAAGTCGCTTTAAGAAATATGACATATTGACATAACTTACTATGTGTCCGCAAAAACACATAACTCTAGAAAAGATAACGATCAAGGGTGTAATTTGTCAACAGTATTCATGTCAATTCAGCATCAATAAAGTTAATAAAGATAAACTGTATTTATGTAAAAACTTTTCATTTTTGATTTTGTTGCCTCAACTCGCTACCAGGCTCCGCTGGTTAGCTGGGATATTTTAGTGCAAGGAGATTGTGGGAATGAGAGGCGAACTGTTACAGAAATTACACATCGAATTAAAAACAGATTCTTGTTCATTCCACAACTCCACTAGTTTTTCCTCCTTTTCCACAGTACAGAAGAACTGAGACTTGTTCATGTTTTTGCTCCTCCCCAGAGTCCTGTCCATGTTTACTGACTACATGGTTTGCTGCTTCCTGTTTGGTGTTGGAGTATAGCTATTGGTTGTTGTCAATGTTCCCGTCATTGAACTTCACTATTTGCATGAGCCAAGACTAAAAACTATCAATAATATAAGAAATGTTGGATTTTGTGGAAACCTTAAGATGAGAAAATGACTTTCTCAAGACAGCTTGGACTGAGTTTCCTGAGCACCCAGCACATGCTCATCCCAAGTCACCACATATTGTCGCTTTGCCAGTGGCTGTTCATATCTACTTATTATGCACTAGGTATCCTCCTGCGTCTGTTGTTGATGATCTGGGATGCTGCAACCAACGCCAGGGTGCCAACAATAACACGTTGTTAGGTTTAGGCAACAAAAGCAGTGGTAAACAATGCCAGGATGTTAATAAAAGCACATGGTTAGGTTTAGAAAAAAACATCATGGTTTGGCTCTACATTCATACGGTAAGCGAATACCATAGGCTTCTGGGTGAAAATCCAGGGTTTGTTGAACCCATCCACCACTCGTTCCACCCACCTTATAAGGACTTTCCAGATTCTTATATTACGTTGATACCTGCAGCATTTCAACCTGATGCCGTCCAGCACAGCACCACAACGTGACAGATACCATCTGACTGACCAGCAGTGTATCGTATCACCACAACAGGTTACATCCAACTGTGTCACAAACTGATGCCGCTCGACAGTGTATCATAGCACTGCGAAAGTTGGCTTTTGGCATTAGATGTCTGACAAAGCAACGGCAGGAAACGATGACTTCAGAATAAGAACAGGCTGGACCGCCTTACACCTAACTGAGGTAAAGCTGTCATGATTTTAATCCAACATTGGACTTTTGTCATGACAGTGAAATTGATTAAAAAGTTGTTTGGTGTAAGGGGGACACATTAGTTGGTTTGGTGTGAGCAGGGTTTTTTTGGTGGCTAATGTTAGCAAATTTGCTAACTCTGTGATTCTTCTCTAGCCATGCTACTGTTACCTTAAACTAGCATGTCTCAGATTAAAATTAAGATTCAAAAAAGGGGCCCTTGTGTTATTCAAATATGTTTTCATTTGGTGAACTAGACCAAGACTACTTTTTAAACTCATGATATGATGCAACTTCTATGTGTGGATTGTGTACAGTGCTTCATATCTGATCTTGTGTGTCCATGTTTTAGTTTGCAGCAACATTGCTACTCTATGTTATGATCTTCTTACCATTTCACTATCTTACACAGTGTTACTTTAAAATTGCAGTTCTTTGGTGTCACACATAAGGTTTTTCTAAACCAATCAGATTAGGTCTGCCTTCAGATCAGCTTTTTGCCAGAACAATGTTGCACTAAAACTACAGCCTGTTGTTGTACCGTATGGTTATTCCCAAACAGTTCTGTTTTCTGGTCTGTGAGAGAACTGTGAGCCTATTAAAATTATGTTTATATGTATTTGAAGTGTGTGCGTGTGTGTCTGTTAATAGGGCTTGGTAAATGATGGGGAGGTATCTGGCTGGAGGGCTGCCAGCTCTGTCGATTCTGTAGATAAAACCAATGTGAAGAAAATGAGAGCAGGAGCTGATTGGACTGAGCGGGCCCTGGCTATAAAAGAAGAAATGAAGACTAATGGGCATATGATTGGCCGGGGAGATGGGACACAAATGAGAAGCTGGAGGGGAGGGTGGCGGCCTGGACAATGACTAATGACAACTCCATTCCACAATCAGGACATCCACCTACTGAGAGGATCATTGGCCTTTTGGTCTGGATGGCAGGCTCATCGACCACACACACACTCACACAAACACACACACACACACACCAGATGGAATCAGCATGAGGGAGGAACCAAACACATGCACACCATACTCAGCATTTCAATAACTTAATTTAATGTGACTATTTGTCATCACTTAAAGTTATTAACATCACTATCAGATAAATGCACCTGCCCTCTTCTTCTCTGTCATCACCAAGTGATATTTAACAGCCACTCTGAACAATTATATCACCAGTGACTAAATGTTCAGCTTTCAGTAGTAAATAATGTATCTCAAGTCAACAATGGGCAGCTCCAACAAGGCAAGATTACCACTTGGACAAAGTCAGCAACAGCTCCACATCACCATCAACTGTGGTGATATGGGTTTTATTAAAATACCAAATTTCCAGACTGTCTAACAGAGGAGCCCTGTGTCAACATATAGTTTTAGGACCTTTATTTTTTCCATTTTATATGACGTCAATACATGTGCTTAATCACATGATTAGCCTACAAACTAATTTGACACAGAAAAACTAGGCCCAGCCCAGGTAGCAGACTGTCACAAAATTGTTGTGAGGCCCTGTGTGTGCTTGATGTTCACACTACACTAGTTCAAAGACATCAGATTGCTGTACACACTACACAACTCGCTGTCTTATTATTGTGATAAGTGATATTGTTGTGGTTTTCAAACTACATGACTGAGCAGTGACGGGGGTCACACACTACAAGATCTTTCACCAGGAGGAATCCTTGATGACAAGTGCGTCATGTGCCACAACCCGCAGGTCTAGAAAATATCACGGCTTCAAGTGGGCAGGTCAAATGTGATAAAGCAGCATAATTGTTTGTTTCTTAGACACACACACACACACCTTGGACGGTGTTGCAGTGCTCAGTCCTCTCTGTCTGTAGCTATTTATTTAAACTGTAAAAATAATGGATGTAGCTACTGTGACGTCACCCATTGGTCTGTGGACTCCAGATTTGAAGCCTTGGCGTTGGGCAGTTTGGCTGTCACCATCTTCAGTTTTTGGAGCCAAAAGTGAGAAGGTGGCCTTTGGAGGAGCCAGGGATGGATCTGACTGAAGGCGAGGACACTATCAGCAGACAGCCTGTCACTCAAAGCTGCCCACCCTTAATTATACGTAACTTTATGCCTTAATAAATTGTAAATGGGTGAGTTATGTAAAAGCAGTTGTCATACAGGGGTAAATTAGCTATAAAGTCCAAAACTAGGCTGTAAAAATGTTTATTTTTGCTGCCAAGTCGAACCGTTTAACATGGGGGTCTATGGGGAAAGACTGGCTTCTAGAGCCAGCCTTAAGTGGCCATTAGAGGAACTGCTGTTTTTGGCACTTCCGCATCAGCCCTAAAGGTTGCGATTTGTATTTAGCCTAGTAGATACCTGGGAAGCCTCTGCGATACATCTGTGAGCCTCTTGACTTGCGTCTTTGAGTAGGTCACACAGCACTTGAGTGTTGTTTTGCCTCTGATCTGGGGTTTGTATTAGGGAGCTCCAAAAAGTCAGCAGAGATAAAGTCATGAGGTCCCAATCGAGTATTGACATTACGATGTCACAGGGAGGTTAACCTTTGACCTTTGGGATATATAATATCATCACTTTATAACAATCAGCTTACCTTTAAATCCTAGTTATGAGTTAAATTCCAAAGCTGCAGTGATTCCTTTAACTTGGGTAGAAGAGGGTAAGCAAAATAAGGGGGCTGCCTTTAATTCCCTTCTGACACCAGCAAAAGGAAGTACTAAAAGGAAACTTATATAAGGCTCAAACATGATTTATTAACATGATTTATTTATTTGTACAGCTTCCACCACTGTCCTGCTTTCCTCCTCCAGAAACAAAAACAAAAAATCCTATCCAAACAATTCCCTGCTCCATTGTTCCCAAAGGCCACACCTCCTTCACCTGTGTGCAGCAGCATACCTGAACAGAGTGAACTAATAGCTGGTAAAAGAAAGCAGGGGCGAGAGGTATAAACTGTGATTCACTCTGACAGTATATCTACTTTAAAACCCTCTAACAATACTATACGTTTATCCCCTCACCTTTGTGGCAGTGTCACAACTTCATCAGTTCATCCTATTAGACATTTGTGTGAACTTTTGTCATAATTGATGAATGAATTTTTGTGTTATGGCCAAAAACACGTGTTGTTATTTCACAGTGATCTTTGACCTTTGACCGGCAAAATCTAATTGGGTCTAAGTGAACTTCTGTGGCAAGATTGAGGACTTTTCAGGGCTTAGACGAGAATGGGACAGACGGACATACTAACAGACAAAATTACAATCTGAAAACATAGTGCCTCCAGCCACTGCTGTCGCCAGTGTGGAGGTATAAAAATCAGCAACTTCTCAAGATGTAAGCATAAATTCAAACTGTACATAAATACATAATATTAAGTTTTGTTTGATTCCCAGGTGAAATGTTTGACTCAAAGTGCAGTAAACAACACAACAATGAGCGCTTAGCAGCACAGGGAGGGAAAAACAATCCATCCTGATGATTACCATTTCAGGGATGAACATGATTACACTTATTTTGTTGTCATGTTGCACCACACAGCACACAATATAATCTGTCACTGTAGACGTCAAACTCTTCCTGTTTTGTTTCACAGCTTTAAACACAGTTCCTGTTTACTAAAAGCAGGGAGTGACAGGGAGCAGACACAAGTCTTTGTTGCACTGATAGAGATCCTCTGCTCTCTCTCTCACTTTTTACAGGCTGTTTCATTCAATGTTCCGCTGCCGTCTTTACTCAAAGAGAGCCGTCTGAATGTGCAAACCTTGTAATCCTCTCTGATTAATTAGCTGGGCTTTTTCAGCACTTTGGCCTGATAGCAGCAGTGGGAGCTCAGTAATGGCAATGTCATTTTCATGCTGCTTTAAGTGGGACTTTATTATAGGAAATAAAGTGTCTCGTAGAGCTATAAAGTGGGTGAGTGAAGGGAGTGGCATTCTGCTCTTATATTCCTGCTTTACATAGATCAGGCTGTCAACGGGAACTACATCAGTTGGACTGACAGTGGACACACACACACACTTTAGCTGTAGTAAATAATAATGAGAGAGTGCTCTGAAGGGCTAACTGACTGCACTCAACATCTTTTTAATAGAGGGAATAACTTCACAGTCATAATGGTAATACAACCTTTTTCGGCAATCACATTTCACTTTTGATATGAATGGAAGGTGAATCTCTACACAGAGAGGGTCAATGATGAGTTTTCCATTGAGGTCATGATGTAATGTAAGCATCAGTGTGCTCTGTATTCCACCACAGAGAACTGATTAAGAAGCCACATGCCCTTATTGCCTCTTCAGTGAAGCTAAAAGAAGACAGCAGCAGAGATATATGAGAATATTTTAAGAATATGACTTCATTTGGAACATTTTGCCATACCATAAAGTGTCAAATAAAAGTCTGCAGTCAGTTAATGGCATGGGATGTGGTCTGTAAACAATCAAAGGCTGGTAACTGAATGAAGGTGAAGTAATATATCTTATCCTGGGGCACTGCTCTCAAGTTAAGTCATTTTCATTTATATAGCCCAATATCACAAATCACAGGTTTGCCTCGAGGGGCTTTGTGAAGGACAACCAGGGCGAGCCATTAAGAAAGTCAGACTCTTCAGAGAACATCATTTTAAAAGATAACTTGAATAACGTGATCAACAACTCATACAAGTGTTCTGTCAGTACCAGATGATATTTTGTACAAATGTGAAACGACCTTGGTAGTGACATGCGGACTGATTCTTTTCACAGTTTTGATTCCTTTGAGTTGATACATGTAAATACATATATATTTTTTAATTTTATATATTAATCCCCGAGGGGAAATTCAATTTTTAACTCTGTTGTCAATTACACACAGGTCCGCACTAAGTGGAGAGATGTCAGAGTGGGCTGCCCATGACAGGCGCTCCGAGCGGTTGGGGGGTTCGGTGCCTTGCTCAGGGGCACTTCGGCAGTGCCCAGGAGGTGAACTGGCACCTCTCCAGCTACCAGTCCACGCTCCATATTTTGGTCCGGACGGGGACTTGAACAGGCGACCCTCCGGTTCCCAACCCAAGTCCCTATGGACTAGCTACTGCCGCTACTGAGCTACTGCCGCCCCAATATCGAACCTTTCAAACCTCATCAATGTGTTGTCTAAACGCTATGAGCAATGAAATGCAACACATCTTCTTTTCAGCATCAATGTTGTTTCTACATTACAACTTAAAGCTCATGAACACACCGAAATCAAAAGAATACCATCCGAGGAGCGCCTCAATGCACCGTTGGCCTTGGCTGGCAGAGGTCTCAACTTGAGCCTGATTTAATCGCATCTCGCTCGTTCATTCAGTACCATTGCTGTACTGTATTACTGCCTAACAACAAAATGAGCTGCAGGAATAGGAGTGTTAATTTGGTAGAAGGCTGTTGCTGACTGCTTTAATACTAGAACTACTAGAACTACACTACAGCCAAGGGGGTCATTTTTACCCCCTCATTTCTCAGTTCTTGACCTTTCCTAAAATTGTATTATTAATCATCTACTGAATTTTAGGGGTTGTGGGGCAAAAAGCAAAAAAATGTATCATCCTTTTTACCTCCAACCGCTGCACTGAGTCATTTTGATCCCCCATAGAAACAGCTATGGTGAACCAATGACACTGAAAGCTTAGTGTCAGTGACTGCTACCGTTGCTAAGCAACTGGACCTGTGGTGCAAATGCCCCATCAGTGCAGTTGTTTAGACTTCTAGAAAGAAGAATTATTTAAATGTTTTTTATGGCAAGTTTTTTTAAGCTTTCCTAGAATGTTCTTTCCCTAGTTAGGAAAAATGTTATCTTAAATATATTCTTTTTAAAAAAGGAAACACTCCTATAACATTCTGATACATTACTGAAATGTTTTTTTCCCTTTGGTTAGTTTTGTCCCCTAAGATTCCCATAAAGTTATGAAAACGTTATCTTTGAACAATTCTGATAAAGTTTTTTTGCAGCAAGTTTTTTAAGTGTTCACCGAACGTTCTTTCAGTTAGGAAAATGTTACTTGACAGAGTCAGGGGGCAGTTTGCAACATTCCTCAGGGGTTTAGTTGCCTGCGAGCGGCTTGCCTCCACAGTTAGATGATGTAGCTGGTTTTCGCACCTGCAGAGGCTTCCCATTTCCTCATTACAACAAAAACATCACCCTTCAGTAGAAGTGTCCCGCTGTCCGGTGTCAAATAAAATAGTCCATACTGTGGCCACACTTACATCTGTTGGCTCAGGGAAACTAATTAAAGACAGTTAGCAGCACTAAGCTATAGCTAAAGAGTGCTCTTTCTGGTCGGGCTACAGTGATGTCACTCTCTTAAAAAAAAAAAAAAAAAAAAAAACAGAAAAAGGAAAAAAAAGGAAAAAGAGAGACGATGGCAAGCTGGCAGGGCCCTTCTTGTGTGGGTTGTAATGTTTATATGCCAGTAGAGGATCGCCATGACTACTGTGTGTTATGTTTGGGAATTGAGCATGTAGTGATAATCCAGCTTCATGCATGAACTGCTTCTACATGTCTGCTAGGCAAAGAGAAGCCAGGTGTCCAGACGTCCACCCACCCCTTCTCAGGGCCTGCAGCCAGCTAAATGCCCTAGGTTGGCGGGTACAGTAGTACGGGACGGGGGCCCATCAGAATGTCCCCCGCCACCTTTATTACAGTTTCAGTAGGGGGTGAGCGGACTGTGTCATATAGCAACTTCCTCTGTTGGGTTGGAGAGGCAGGTGCCTATAAAGGAGTACGACCAGCAGTCACCTTTCCTTCAAGAAATATTGGCTGGGCTGCTTCGGCTCTGGGGCTTGACCTGCCAGCTGATAAGGGTCTTGCCCTCTCCCGTTTAAATGATGAAACAGGGGGGTGACCCACATGGCTCCTTGTGCCTCTCCTTTCTGATTTCAAGGAGATGGCCAGGAGTCAGTTTACAACACCGACTGCAGGGGCACACTGGTTGGGGCCCTGTTGTCGTATGGCTGTGGTTGACAACGGGGGGGGGTAGGCTGTGGATCAGGCTGCCAGGACTGTCTTAGACCTCAGGGGGCTGAACAAGTTCCTCAGGACCCTGCAAAGTGTTGACCATGTTCAGGGTCAAGCAGGCTATCCAGTTAGGCGAATGGTTTGCAACCGTCAACCTCAAGGATACCTATTTTCAAATCCCAATCTGGGAGGGGCTCAAGGCTGCTCAGTACCCATTCCAATCAATGCTAATTAGTGGGTGCATGTGCAAGGTGGAGCTTTTATAGCCTGGTGCATGCCGGCCATGTAAAGTGGTGTGTCTTAAAAATTATAAATTTTCCATGCCGATTACCCCAGATAGGGATAATTCCCATAGTTATGATATAACTACTGGGTGAGGAGATAATCTCCTCAATCAGAGAACCAAAGTTACAGTGTAACCGAACGTTACATTACTCATCTGTTTATATTTTGTTAAGGCTTAAAGTTATACAGTACATATTTAAGTGCTCTATTATCTATAAACCCATATCACCTCTCGAGGGTGCAAATTTGCCAACACAAGTATGGAAAAAAATATATTATGTGAATGGAAATAAACTTAAATAAGCTCCTACTCTAATTTTTTTTGTATTCACTGTCACAGTTGTGACAGATGTAGTGCTCTGCACCCTCAGTAATCAGTATATGCCTCATGGAACCCTTGCAGACAAAAGAGACACTGCAGCCACACTCCCCCAGGCCAGAATGAGCTGAATGTCTCCCCAACACACAAGACATTCTTCATCCTTATCCTGGGAAATTGGAGGCACAGGGGTTTGATGAGAGCAGCAGAGCCTTTTCTTCAGCGTTTTGGATGACAATCTCTGGCCTATAGATAGATACACTAGTTGTTACTGTAGGCGTACAGATCCTAATTAATAGGTAGTTAAAGGTGGTTGTGTTGAGCCATGGCGTGAAGGGCCACAAGCAGGCAAGAGTGTTTTCATTGCACCGCACAACATGGTAATGTAGTTTACCTGTGGCTGTTTCTGTGTTCCTCCCTGCTATATTTAAAACTGATCCACTAATCAAATAATGTTGAATATGTCCATATCTGGTTGATTAGAAAGTACAAACTGGAAGAGGAGGAGGAAACTCCAAACCCCAGATATTCAAGTAGAAGTTTTTTTTCTTTTAATAGCTTTCTGTCTCCAGCAGAGACAAACATGACTTTAGCTGCCCCAGACACAGCTTAAAGGTAGGGGACTGTCATGGATTGGCCGCGGTCGGCCCTGCATCAACCAAGCTGAAAAACCTTATATGTAGCCTCTGAAAATAACACAATCCTCTTACAAATAAAAAATTAAAGTTAGAAATGGGCACATACATGGCAAGTGTTTTCAGCCCCTCCATTCTTCTGAGACTTATTTATAAACTCAACCCACTCTCACTCTGAATTCGTTGACAACTGGCACTGGGTCAGTGACTTGTGACATCAGACACCAACGAAAAAGCTGTTCTTTCATTTACCTGGCTTCATATCAGTAGAGGAAATCTCCACTAGTTGCTAGGCTAATTTATACAATGTAAAATGCCATGGCTTGTGCTAATAATGTTAACATGTTGTATTTGCTTGGAAAATGTGTTAAGCATAAGACAGCTGTTTTGTCGGTACACCTTGTGAGCTGTAATGGAGCCAAATTTTGTAATGTTACCTTTGTTAAATGTTGCTGTTGCCCCTGGCTTCATATGAGGACAGGAAATCTTTTAGCTGCTAGGATAATTTCTACAATATAAAATGCCATAGGCTTGTGCTAATAGCATTAGCATATTGTATTTGTGAGGTAATGTGTCCAGCAAAAGACAGGTACTTTGGCTGTAATTCCTGTGAGTTATAATAAAGCCAATTTATGTACTTGTGTCTAAAACTGTCGCTATTAAGCCATGTTTAATGTGTGTTTTGAAGCCACTCAATTTTAAAGGACTTCACAGAAACCCCACCGCCAACTAGTGTTCTGGAGGTGTAACTGCAGAGTGACACAGACACACCACCACACAAGTATAAATGCTCACAACGGCAAAGGTCACGTGTGTCCGAATAAGGTGTAGGTTCTGCATACAGCTAAATCTGCCTTTAATAGTCAAACCAGCTTGACTGAGCTCTTGTGTCATTCATACTTTTCAGTTCTGTTTACAAGTGAATAAGACCAGAGTGACTTTTTAACTCCTGATAGTCAGTCTGTCAATTTCCTCAGCAAACAACTGATGTGACATTATATCAGCATTTTTATTTTAACAGTTACATAAACCCAGTGGCATATACTCTCACTAATAGATGATTAACCATTTTTTTGGTTTTTGTTTTCTGGTTGTTTTTCTGATACTGTTACTGTTATTTCTTGGAGCCATTAAAAAAAAAACTTTGGCAAGTGTGATTGCCGACTCACACGCCTCTCTGCCGACCCAGGAACATGATTGAACAGAAAGCTGCACAGACTGCAAATTTCACTACACAAATAGAACAAAAACATTTTATTTTTATATTATTTGCAGAGGTGGCTGGTATAAATGGGCTAGCAGGGCTAAGCCCTGCCTATATTTTACAATAAACACGAGAAAATTATTAAATTAAAGAAAATATTAAAATATTAGTTATTGAACCATAGAACTTATTTTTATACAGTCTATGCTTAGAACTGATTGTATTTGGTGGAACCTATAGCAGCAACAGCACTAAAATAGTCACAGAAACGCAGGATTTATCTAAATGCGCTGATTTTTTACAGCCCATACTCCTAGAATCAGCTTCCAATCATTGTTGTCACATCGTGAGTGACAGGTGTCGTGACAAGCCCCCTTGATTTACTGTCCAGCTGAGCTAAATTCATTCAGCCCAGGCCACTGACTTTTGGCCAATGACAGTGCGTGGAAGTACAGTGAGGACCTGCCTGCTGTTACTGTAGTGGGAGAGTGAGCTTTGAGTCTTGCGAATCCACGAGGTGGATTATTTTAAATGCTGTCTATGGAGCGGGACCTCATCCAAAAATCATCGGACTTAATGACTTGGCGATTAACCTGTTTGCATCCCAGAAAGGCCGTCGATGTGAGCTTCTCTTCAAATAAGGTAGGCCCATGTAGGGCTCGGCGGTATTCGCCGTGATGGTAACTTAACTTAAACATGAGCCGCGGTACTGCTTCTGTGGTTACCTTCATACCACAGTACTCCGGCTACGGTGGCAGAACGGGTCCTGACGGCCTGCCGGCCTGCCGGCCTGCCTCACACACCTCCCTCGCCACGTGATGGAGGTGGCCTGGCCGACCGCCCCAAACCCAGGCCCGCAGGAGAAGGGGGCCCGGGAGCCGCCGGCCCTCCCTCTTCCCTCTAACGTTTATACTATATAACGTTTTATACACAATAATAGATGGATTAGCAACCATTTTACTTTCCAGTTTCCAGTCTAGACTTGTGTGGCTTTTTAAATTGTTTTATTTAAGGTGTAAAAAAAAGAGAGAAGACGATACCACGATATCATACCGTCACTGCACCCCCCAAAATAATACCGTGATATTGATTTTAGGCCATACCGCCCAGCCCTAGGCCCAAGTTCTAACCTCTTATTGAAGGAGCATTACTTCTTTCCTTTCTTTACCTTTCCTGTCTGTGTGTACAGCGGAAAATAGTCAGTGTGTGTGTGTGTGTGTGTGTGTGTGTGTGAGAGTGAGTGTGTGTGTGTGTGTGTGTGTGTGTGTGTGTGCGCGAGCCAGCGAGAGAGAGAGAGCTTTTGGCATCATAACATTTTTGTAGCTAGCCTAATTCTCTAGTTTTGTTGTAGTGCATTGTTGCTGTAACCTGGTACTGTATCTCAGTGTGATGTTACTGTTAATGCAGCTGAACTATTCATCAGTATAGGCCATAGGCCTAATGCATTAGCCCTCCCACCCAATTTCCCCACGAGCTGCTACTGATTGTATGTTTATGTGAAAGATGCTATAATACCAAAAATTCTATACAAAGCTGCTTACAACAAACGTTCAAATAGTCTCTACATCAAAAACACACCTGCGGGGATGCCCTCTGCAACTGAACCAACTTTTACAGCTGTATGAAATTGTGAATTATCAGCAGCTTGTTCTGGATAATCTTACCATCTCAAATTATTGACAAACAGAAACCTCACAGATTGAAGAGCACCTAGCTGAGATAATGAAAAGACAGAAGCAATAAAAGCACATCCAGCAGAAGCACAATCTACTATACCCAGCAGAGCACACGGGCTTGGACTTTAATTTCCAGTGAATGAGGAATCTCTTGTCTCACCCTCAGTACAATCAAACAGTAGCTTTCATTTCATGGCTGCAGATAAAATAAAAATAACAACAGCCACTGCAGTCATCTCCACATGGGTTTGATGACAGGCTACTTATATCTCTTTTATTAGGCCCACATCCCCTGAGATAGGTCAGGAGGGAGCGCATCCTGCCATGTTTTTATTGTGCTGCAGCATTCAGTATGGGGCGTGCCTGCAGCAAACTATCCAAAGAGGCACGCAGCTCAACTGACTGACACCAGAAATGAATATGCCATTATTCCACCTATCCAATGAGAAACATACGAGCTGCCGACGCTCAGCCAGTCAAATGGATCTGATGGATTCACCCCCAAAGACAAATACCAACCACAACACTGTAAGATGGAAATGGACCCAGTTGCAGATTGAAATAAGCTTTTATTAGAAAGATAAAAGAATTTAGGAAGCCTCTTTGCTTTTTGAGAAGTTATGCTCTTGCTTGTTAATGATGTAAACCGGCTTAACCATACACTAAATCTTCTGCCATCGAATAAGTTTCCTATGTTCAGTGGGAAGATACATTTGCTGATCAACAGGAAATAACAATAGTGGGCTAAAATTATTTACAGATAGTAATTTGATACCTCAGCTGAGGTTATTCCTGTTAAGAGGGCGGCATTGGTGAATTATGAGATATTAGGCCCCTGGGCACAGATATGCAAAGGGCCCCACCACCTCTCCTGTTTGGGAGCAAGACAGGTGGTTGTGGTGATTTTAATACATTTTGTGTCTTTGTTGTCATTTTGTGTTTCCTTATAGTTGTTTTGTGTCATTTTATAGTTGTCTGGCTCTCTTTGGGGAAATTCTGTGTCTGGGTGAGGTATAAGTTTGTGGCTGTTTGAGGTATTTTCATGTGTTTTTTGGGTTGTTTTGTGTCTGCAGTCATTTTGTATCTCCTTGTGGTTGTTAAGTGTCTCTCTGAGGGAATTTTGTGTCTTACTGAGGTATAATTGTGTGGCTCTTTGAGGTTTTATTTGTTTTCGGTTGTTTTGTGTCTTGTTCTGGTTGTTTTACAGGGTTTTGTATTTTTTGTATTTGGTTTCTTTGCAGTTCCTTTTGTGGTCATTTTCACTCTCTTCCTGGTCACTATGTGTTAATTTGAGTGACATTTTGCAAGTGAAGGCCAGGGGCCCCCCTGACACTGTGGGCCCCTGGGCCTGGGCCAGGTAGGCCATCCATGGGTGCAGGTATAGGACTGAGGCTAAAGAACCAGTCAAAGCTTTTCACTGGGATAAATACAACCCAGTTGCCAGAAAAAAAAACCATTGGCATTGTACGTTTCTGCAAACCATGGATGTGTTACATTTACACTTTATTATCTAGTGGATAAGTTGAAACTTCACATTGCTGTGATTAAGGTGTGGTCAGGTTTAGGCAAAATAACAGCTGGTTAGGTTTATGGTTAGGAAAAGATCATGTTCTGGCTTACAATACACAGTTTTGGGAGGCACAAAAGCATCTCGAAATGCAGTGATGTCTCTGTAAAAAACAACCACTTTTTGTGCCACTGTCCCTGCTGGAAAAACAGTGATAGGTTGCTACAAAACAGCCACATTTGGTGGCTAAAAAGCCACTGGAAAAACAGCATTCACTCCTCGCTACATAACATATGGTTTTGTTGTTTGTTCATCTCAGTGGTCTGCTATGGACTACAACTTGGCAGGTGTCTCACCCAAAAATGAAGTGCCAAAAACTGCAGTTCCTATAGTGGCCACTTGAGGGTGGTTCCAGATTTAACAGCCGAAATAAACATGTTTACAGCCTGGTACAAAAAATGGTTTTGGTGTCTAGCTAATTCCTCTCTTCATGACAACTGTGCTGGAATTAGATTTTTATGTAAAACACCTGTTTACATTTGATTAAGCTTTGAAGTTACACATAATTAACAGTTGGCTGCTTTGAGTTATAGGCTGTCTGTGTATATTGTCCTCGGCTCCTCAGTCTGATCAAGCCTCTTGTCCCAATATGGTCACTTCTGTCTCCAAAAAAACAAGATGGCGAGAGTCAAAATGCAGAAGTAGAGGCTTTAGTACGGGGCCTTGCAAACCAATGGGTGACACCATCCCTTCCACCTAACATGACAAAAAGTCAACTCATATACATTGTATCCTTGGAAGCGTTGAAACATACAAACATAACATATTAGTGGTTTGCAGAAATATACAATGCCAACATTGTCTTTTCGTTGCTGTGCCAATTAATATTAACCTGTAGGAGATATCTCTTGAATAAACAGTTTTTAAGCATTCACTTATATAAATGAGGCTGCACTATAACTGATGATGAAAGAATTAAAGTCTGTAGAGGAACTCATTTTGTTTCTAAGAATGTCTCACTGAAACTAACATAGCTCAGAATGTTCAACCCAGTGTACCATACACAGAAAATGCAATATTCACAGTTTGATTCTGGCCAGGGGCCTTATATACACATACCTTAATTCCCCATCTCTCTCCCCATGTTTCCTTTCTCTCTCTATTGTTAACTATCAATACAGGCAAAAATGTGTCAATATCACTAAACTCCGAGTAATTGTGGAGGGTTGGTCTAAGGCCTGGAGCTTCTTGCTGGAAATGTATACCTTATGATAGGACATACCTCTGTGAAATTTCAGTGCCCTGTTGTTTAAAGGTTTTTGTTTAATGCTCTGCACAGAAGTAATGTGGGTGACTACTGACATTGTTATATTTGGCATATCTTTACTGACATTTACTGTTACTTCACTGCCAACATATACACTAATATATCCAATATAAGATAATGTAAGCCTTGTCCATATATCATGCTCATCAATAGCATAATAACAAAATAATAAGAAAAGTGCGACACCTTTTGCCAAAAGTAATGTCATGTACGTGGAAAAATTTGTGTTGCTCCATCTATTCGGGACTGGTCAAATGCACAGTTGAAAGAGTCATTTACTACCAATTAAAGCCAGGTGGAAAGGGAAATCTCCAGGCTCCCAATAAACAGAGCCAGTGGGCCAGACATCATCAATCCCAGGGTACTTAAAGTGTGTGCTGGGCAGCTTGCAGCACCTCTTCAATCTTTTCTTGAAGTTGGGGAAGATGCCTAAACTTTGGAAGACCTTCTGCATTGTTCCAGTGCCAAAGAAAGGACATCCAAATGCTGTAAATGACCACAGACCTGGAGGACTTTAGCCCAGTCACAGGAAGGAAATCTTGGCCCTGTACATTTCTGCAAACCACGTATACATTACATCTGATGTTTCATAGGTATCATATCAACGTTTCTAAAGTGACATAGTATATGAGCTGACGTTGTCATCAGGAGGCGGAGGGAATGGTGGATGGAGTGACACCTAGGCGAGATCCCTGCCAAGCTGCAGAACGTTCTTTAAGACCAACAAACAACAAAGCTGGTTGCTTTTAGTTAGTCATTACTGTGTTTCAAGCTACCTCTTAGGCACCAAACGTGAATGATTTTTTTAGGGGCCTTTCACTGATTTTCAACCAGAGATTGTGGCACAAAAAGTGCTTGCTTTTTACGGAGACATCGCTATGTTTACAGCAGGGATTGTGCCCCCCAAACCGGACATTTTAAGCCAAAAGATGATTTTTTCCTGACCATAACCAAGTGGTTTTGTGCCTAACTCTACCCTCACTTTAACCACAGTATTGTTGAAACATAAAGTTTCAATGTATCCGCTACATAATAATGTGCAAATGTAACTTGTCCATGGTTTGCAGAAATGTACAGTGCACAACATTTTTTGTTGCATAGCAGCTGCCCATCAAAGTAGAGGGTGCCATCATCTTCCTGACTCATAAGGTCCTCTGACGTCTTGAGAAGCAGGTGTAGCTCAATGTATTATAGAAAGTCCTCCGGCAGACTAGGCCTATATCAGCCTAACTAAGGGCTAGTCAAGGCGAGCTAGCCCTAACTATAAACTTTATCGAAAAAGGAAAGTCTTTAGTCTACTCTTAAATGTGGAGACAGTGTCTGCCTTCTGGACTGTCATTGGAAGATGGTTCCACAGAAGAGGAGCCTGATAGCTGAAGGTTTCTGGCTCCCGTTCTACTGTTGGAGACTTTAGAGCTTTGTAAGTGAGGAAAAGGATTTTGAATGCACTTCTGGATTTTTGGCAAAGGAGTTGCATCATGGGAAAGCGTGGCCTCGCGGCTCCGCTCCAATTGTTTGTTGTTTCTATTAATTTCTAATTTCTATCCTATTTGAAAAGTCAAACAATAATTTTGTGAAACTGGGAGACTTTAATGCCTCCAAAGAAGGATACGATGGAAGAAACAATGAAAGAAATGAACGAAACACTGAAGAAATTAACACAAGAGGTGAGAGACGTCGCTGCAAAGCAAACTGAGATAACAAACCTCTTGACAGAAGTCAAAGAACTTAAAGAAAGTGTG
>NC_065511.1:6737427-6750973 GCF_006386435.1 Epinephelus moara
AAAGGGGGCAGAAAATATAAGATTTTCTTCATTCTGCCTCCCTTTCGTCATGGCTGTGTAAACTATATGGATATGAAGATGTTAAAAAAAAAGGTTTTGTTATTGGAACACATTTATGAACGAAATAAACTTCAAACTTCAAACTTCAAACTTAATGGGAGCCAGTGCAGAGAAACTAAAACAGGAGAAATATGACATTTTTTAGTCTCTTAGCCTCTTGTTTGCAACTGCATTTTTAATGAGGTGTAAAAGCTTCCAGATTCACATGTAGGAAATTTACTCTTGAGTGTATGTCATGGAATAAAACCATGAAAATCTCATAAGCTTTTGTTAACCACATACCGTCTTTCAGGCATCTAACCAAAAATCCATTCAAAACAATTCAAAAAACATTCAACTTTGAGATGAGGGAATCTTAAAAAAAATCCTAACTCACTACTGCAAGTGCTTACATTGCATAGCCTACGCTGCTACATGTAGCTACATGCTCATATCAGAGCAACATGTAATCTTGATTGCTGATGTTAATTCCTCCCTGATTTTGGATCATATTCCTGCTGGGACATGTCGGGGTGTGTTCAGAAGCTTTTATTGGTGATTTTTCCCAGTAGAAAGCTGCTATTCTCTGTTTCAGTCAATGGCGATCCAAATGCTGAGATGCAAGACACCCTGAAACTTACATGCATTGTCTGTTTTCAAAATAAAAATCTCTGAACTTGCACATAGGCTTTCATCTTGGTCATGTGCAGACAGCCACGATGCCGTTTTTGCATTTTCCCACATTTCTACTGTTTATATTCGTGTTTTTTTCCACTACCCATTCATACTGTCAGCACCATTAGCAGCGCGAGCTGCGCAAGCTGCGCATGTGCGGAGACCACTTGGAAAACACCTGTGCTGGGACCACAGTTTGGCTGGGAAGCTTTTATCTCCAACACTTGCGGATCGAAACCACTTGGAAAACACCTGCTCTCGGACCACAGTTTATGGCTAGGACATGCAATTTCAAGCACCAACACTTGCTGAAGACTAAGGTAATTATTTTACTGAACGAACGTGCGTCTGTGTGCGCGAGCCAGCCATTACGTATTTTCACTTTGCTGACATTAGCCTACAAACATTACAAACTAAACATTGCGCTGTGCACTTTGCACTGTTTCTTTCAGTCTTTCTCCATGTTGCGTGTATATGTGTGTACCTGTGTGCCCGCGCACGGCCCCGCGCACGCGCGTGCCTCCGTGTCATCAGCCAAAACTATGCTCCATGTATTTTGCCATAAAGCATGTTTCTAAATACAGTGTGCATTGTTTGTCTTACATTAACATTTATTACACAGTGCATTTACAGTGCTCTGATTTTGCATCTCCTCTAATATACTGTTTTTGATTTCTTATTCCTCTATACATAACACATGGGCGGCACGGTGGTGTGGTGGTTAGCACTGTCGCCTCACAGCAAGAGGGTTGCCGGTTCGGTCCCGGGTGTGGGAGTTTGCATGTTCTCCCCGTGTCAGCGTGGGTTCTCTCCGGGCACTCCGGCTTCCTCCCACAGTCCAAAGACATGCAGATTGGGGACTAGGTTAATTGATAACTCTAAATTGTCCGTAGGTGTGAATGTGAGCGTGAATGGTTGTTTGTCTCTATGTGTCAGCCCTGCGATAGTCTGGCGACCTGTCCAGGGTGTACCCTGCCTCTCGCCCGATGTCAGCTGGGATAGGCTCCAGCCCCCCCGCGACCCTCAAGAGGATGAAGCGGTTAGAAGATGAATGAATGAATGAACATAACACATCCCCGGGTATGGACTAGTTTTTTTGATTATTAAAGCTTATGAACATAGTAAAAACCAAAAACATAAGCATGAACCTGAAAACAAGCATAATAGGCCCTTTAAACAGTGCTTGAGTCAGTATGGACAGGTACAATGAAATGTTCCCATTTGTACGTGGCAATGTCATTTCCACCCATACACATGTACTCTACATGTACTCTTTCCATCTACTCTATGTACTCTACAGTGACACACACACACATGCACACTTATCTTGTTACATTTTCAATTTTCTTAATGTGGGAAGAGCAAGAGAGAAAAAAATTCAGTTCAAATCC
Organism: Epinephelus moara; assembly: GCF_006386435.1. NCBI lineage: Eukaryota > Metazoa > Chordata > Actinopteri > Perciformes > Serranidae > Epinephelus > Epinephelus moara. Next base: position 6,739,533 of record NC_065511.1, read on the forward strand.
ATGAATCTATTTTAGAAATTTGCATCAGCAGGGAAAGACTGAGAGTGGAGATGAAAGCAGACAGTTTCACAGCCTTTCACTCAATCAAATCCACTGAGCTTAATGATCTAAGAATTCAATCAAGATCCAACAACACTCCGTCCTCCAGCAGATCTCTCTACATATTCTCTACACTTCTCAAACATAAGTCTTGGAGACTGGAGTCGGATTTTTCCATCCAAAATGGGAATCCTTCCCATTTGTTCTGAGTGGATCCTTGACTTTGAACACAGTGTTATCATAAAAGCAAGCAAAGCAGGGAGCTGGGGGTGACAGTGAGAACAAATGGTGAAAATAAATGTTCCTGTGTGCGTTGGCCACAGGATATTAGATTTTTGTCTGTTGAAGGAGTGAAACCACAGCCGTTACTCTCTATCTGCAGTCTTCAAGGTTAAATAGAGATAAAAGCCTGTGAGTGGTGGGAGCCCTGTGCCGGACCACCATGAAGGCCCATCTGTAATGTTGAACATGCTCTGTGCTAAACCTCCTATCACCATATCTTGTTTCTGCTGCTCCGCCATTTACTGCTGGGGCCTTCCATATCACATGGCTCGCACACAGGGGTGACCTTCGCTCCAGCTAAGAGGAAATCAAAACAGGCTAGAAACAGAGGAAGAGAAAAACACCACAAAGAAGGACAACAGGAAAATAAGCCCAGGAAGAGGAGCATTGCAGATGTTAATAAAGCTTCCCGACAGAGCTGGAGGGAGATAACGTTTGCCAGTGTGTGGGGAGATGAGGCATTGTTCATCAACTTACCAATACACAAGTCTGATAGTGACTCACAGAGAGCTGCAAATGTTTATTTGAATTCTAAAACTGGCTTTAAAAATGTCCTCTTTGGGGCTGTTGCCCATCTTTAGTACACCCTGTGACCTGTGTACGACACATGTTCATGACATGACATGACATGCTCCTTGGATGTCCTACTACAAATTTCTGTCTATTCATGCGTTCCAAGTTGTAATGAAGAAACAACACACTACAAAGAAGATGTGTTGTATTTTATTTCTCAGAGTATCAAAGGTTCAGTGTGTAGGATTTAGGGGTATATATTGGAATATAATATAATAACATGTTTTCTTTAGTGTATAATCACCTAAAAATAAGAATGTTTTGTTTTTGTTGCCTTAGAATAAGCTGTTATCATCATCATCATCATCGTCATCATCATAAGCCTACTGAAACTGAGGTTGTTCCTTGTCTTACTTATTAGATTTAAAGGTACAGTGTGTGAGATGTGGGGGATTTAGTGGCATCTAGTGGTGAGGATTGCAGATTGCAACCAGCTGAAACGTCTTCCGGTTATAATACCTTCATCGGTCATTGTTTTTTTTATCAGGATTTGAATTATCACAAAGGTCTCTCCAAAACAAACAGACCAGGTGATTACAGTAATATCAGTAAAAACAATGAATGAAGCAATTTCGTGTAGAAAAACTCATCCCTTCTTAGCTACTGTAGAAACATGGCAGTGCAACATGGCAGACTATAGACAAGGATCTGTTTGCAAATTTGTCTGTGCTTTTCATTACCTATACCACCATACTACATAGCATGCAGGAAACAGATTCAGTATGTCCCAAAACATAGTTATACCAGGATATTTGATTACATCCAGTCTGATTTTGCAGTATGCAAGCCAGCATGCTTTTCTGGCTATTCTGACCCACAATCCTCTGCGCAGCGGACGATACCTCACGTCGACTGAACTGCAAACAGATGACAGCTGATTGACAGCTGATTAACACCTCTCAGAAGTCGCAATAACAGATGACCCTAAAGGGTGATATGTACACAGGGAGAGGGTCCTCGTCTACTGAGATCACCATGTTGCACTGCCATGCTTGATCAGTAGCCCAGAATAGACAAACCAAACGCTGGCTTTAGATAAGGGCATTTCTGTTTTTGTGCTGGCCACTGTGGTCAGAGTCTCTGCTGAGATGAGAGCATCTCACAGCCATGAAATATGATCGGGAACTCATTGTCCAGATTACACCAACACGACTGCAACACAAGGCTGTGGAGGTAACTCTTAACATCACTATTATGTCAGACACTGTGGTTGGAATTAAAATCAGCATGACAATATTTTATATGTCAGTGTTGAGATTTCATGCTGTGTGGACGATAACATTATGACATTTTGCAGAAGTTGGCTTTTGTTCTCCATACCTTACAACTAAATGTCAGATATCAAGATGAGACTTTTGGAAGATGTCTCATGCCACTGTCATGCCATTTGGATTTTGATTACGTAGCAACACAACTTAAAACCAGCAACAAAATATCAATGTCTTCTGTCGTCAATACTCTACATATAGCCCTGACATTGAATTTGGTCATCTGACATCATGATCTAAATTTAGCCAAATATCAACACTGAAAGATGTTGGTGGCCTGCAGATCGGGTCCATGTCATTGGTCCGACAGCCCATTGGTTCGACATCCCATTAGTCCGACTGTCCGCGGTGCTGAACGGCTCGCGGCGGGCGTATGGTGCACCGCGACCGGCTCTGGGTCAGCTGGGAAAGGCTTGAGGCAGAGCAGGCTCACGGCTTATGTGTTTGTCACTTTCTTTTTCATTTTAACCCACACCATGATCTTTTCCTGACCCTAACCAAGTGGTTTTTGTGCCTAAACCTAACCAGACCTTAACCACAGGGCATCATGATGATTTCGGAACGGACTTCGGAACAATGGGTTTAATATGGTCGGAACAATGGGATGTCGAACCAATGGGCTGTCGGACCAATGGGCAGTTCCCCTGCAGATCATTGGTCAGTGATATTTCTGTGACATATATAGCCTACCTGCATACAGGTGTTGGGGAAAAAATGCAGCTGCACATGCAGATCACGCATTTCCCTCTCCTCAGACACACATTCACACATCTCCAAAACCCTGTGTATTAGTACGCACAGTTTGCACTGCGTGGATACCTTCACTCAAATCTTAAATCTTTAAATCTTCCAAGACATCACCAGGATTTAACTCAGGTTGTGTGTTTTTCTATTAGTGGTAAACTTAATACATCAGAATCATATGTCAATAGCAGCAGACTGGCAAATCTCCAAATGTCATATATTTTTAAATTTAAGAATTGTTCAGACACATTTTCCGCTAGTTTAATGTGTACATAGGACATCAATGAGGTTTTTCAAAAATGGAGAGGAGTTGAACCACAGAGTTCAGAATGTATCACTTCACCAGCACTGGTATTTTCTTGTGATGTCTTTTGGGGGTGCTAGGTGTCGTAGGGTAACTTATTTTTCAGCCAGTTATTTTAAGTGTCTGAAAAGTGTCCGTGAGTTTTTAGTTTGCTTCTGCTGACTTCATACTATGTGTGTTCCATGATAATAGAGTTACAGATTATTTAAATGGAGTCTGGTGTACTCTGATTCTGAATAAACAAATCTAACTCTGATCTTACTCTTTATCGAAGAAGTCGACCTCTGTAAGGATCCTTTCCATAAGTTGTCAGACACTTAGAATAATAATCTGAGCCTGTCAGTGGCAGAAACAGGTAACTTTTAGTGGACGTAATTTGATCGTGCACAAATGCCCCAAGTAGTACCATTCAGCCCGTTTCACAGCTTCAGCCTCGCTCAGAACTGTTCATCACACTCATCCCACTTATTCCACACTCTGCGAGTGACGTAAAACTACAGTAAGTGACATAATTAATAAACAAACCACTGTAAATTATTATCCAAAAGCTTCCAACCTATTTTAGCAGTGTTTTAGTTCTCTAACTGCATGTGCAGCTCTCAGGGTTTGCTAGTCTTTGTAGGCTAGCTACGTTGGCAGCAGTCTGTCGGATGAATGAAGTCGTTGCCTAATATATCTAAGTTGAATTTATGTTTAAACTTCAGTTGTAAAGTGTTTGTCGATTTGTGTTTATCCCTCTGACACAAAACAGTAAAGTTGTAGCCTAAAAGCCTGAAACTCACTATAAAGCTCTGTAAAGACTTGATGAGCTGCAGACTCAGCTTATAATTCTCTGTACGTTCATCACTACGAACGACCCCTTTCACATCGTCACATTGTCATTTGATACATTGCTCTTATAAAAATATCCATTATCGTCCATTTAATGTGTAGTGAGGGAACACCATCATACATTATTTAACCAGTAACATCCTGATAGCAGCAGCTTAGAGGTGAGCTGCGGGCTCTTGAGTGAGCTCTGAAGACAGTGAAATATCTGGCTGATTTAAAAACAAGAAAAAGTTTCTAAGATCTTTACATATAATGTCATAAATTAAGCATCTTATTAGCTTAAGGAAACTCTTGAGTTATGTAGGCCAAGTCATTAAACTGAAGGAGAGGACAGAGTTATAGAATCTTAGGTGAGGTTTAACTAGTTCATCAAACTGACTGTTGAAATGTCAACAACAGATAATTATGTAAGAGCAGATGAGGAATTAAAAATGCTTACCAGTCACCCCCAGTAATTTGGCACTGGCTAAAATGCTGAACAATTAGTCTCATGAGAGAGAGGCATGGCTGATATATTATCACACACATCCACCAGGGACATTAATCCTGTCCAAATGGGCCTTAAGCTTGACAACATCTGCATGTTTCTGCTTTTTGTTGAATTGGGAAAGTGCCTCTCAGCTAATGTGGTGAGGTATTTAGGCTTTTCAACTCATGTCAGCCAGGCTTTTAAGCACGATCAACTCTGGGCGTTCAACAACCATCTCCTCATACCCATAAAGCCTCTTTTTGAGACTCATGTCCTCTAGTTTGTTGATTGACATCCTTACCCTTTTAACCCAGCCTGTTCCTATTCCCAGGTCATCGGATACAGATGCTTTGTCACACTGCTCGACGTGTGATACCAACGCTGACGGCACCCTGTAGCGTCTTTATGAGATGCACTGGGCTTTTAGCCAACACCAATGTAAGCCTTTCTGCAACAATACTTGATGCTGAGAGCAGCTGACGTTGTATAAAGAGCAAGAATACACATAGGGCAGAAGGGTCAAACAAAACTGGACTTTTACCACAGTTTGTGTTCTCTGTAAAACCAAAAGTCAATGTCGTTTTAGTTCTCAAACTATGGGGCGGGCCCCCCTGGGGGGGGTGTGGATGACCACGAGAAAAATATGGAATGAAACAAAGTTGAATGAATATGATATATGTAGGGAAAATAAACAAAAAGGAGTGTGAGGATGCTGCTCTTTAAATTCAACCTGGATTCTTTTTTATTAGTTGCCTCCCCAATTACTGTTAAAGCCCTGAGCCTATTTTATAGGCCTCTGCTCGAAAATTGCATACCCATAATGAAATGAATATATCTCTGCAACCACAAGGTCTATTTGAATACTTTTGGTGTCATGGTAAAGGGAACACTTTATGGTATGGAGTTGGATTTGTTGTTGTTTATTTAGTTGTTGTTTGAGCTGTGTTTGGGGCGTGTACAAAGGGCTTTTACAGCCTTGTAGCCCAGGTTCTGCTGTTTAATTTGATGTGCAACATCACTATATTCTTTGTGATCAGTGCATTGTTTCACACTGTGTTTGCAAAGTCGCTCTCAAAGTTTGACAAACTTTCAGTTTTAACAGGTTTTTAATGATTGATAAAAAAAAAACTGCAGTGTATCTTCTGCTTTTTTGCCTTTAATTAATGTCCCTGTTGTTTTAGTCTGAGGGTGGGAGAGAGAGGGTGATGACATGCAGCATAGGGGCCATAGATTGGAATTGAACCCACAGCCCCTGCGGCAAGGACAAAGCCTTTAAAGATGGGTTACCAGGTGAGCTAATGGGTCCTCTGATGTTATGTTCTCAATGTTTTGCAGTGGGCATAAAGTTACAGATGTTAGGTTTAGGAAAAGAAATCTGGTGGGGATGTAAAATGACCTAAAATAAGTCAAAGTTTACACGGTTTTTGGGGAAAGCCCTGTGTTTTGGGACCAATTCAAACCTGCCTCCTAACTGGAATGCTCCTTGTTTACTCCCGTCAGCACATTGGTCACGTGATCGCAGCCTTCCAACATGCGCAGGTTATGCACAAATTACTGGCTCATCATTACATGGCATATGTGCTAGGGATGCACCGGTTTATTGGCTAAACATTGGTATCGGCTGATATATATGTCTTTCTGTTATGTCACATCAGCTTTGCACAGGCTAAAAAGCAGGTCTCAAATTGATGGCCACAAACTTAATTTAATGAGCAGGTGCAAGAAAAATACAATGACTGTTTGGTAAATGGGCTCTGTGATCTTACTGTTGTGTGATGATATGGCTAATAGCAGCCAGCGTCCAGTCATCTCAGGGACAGTAGAAAATGTGTTTGGGACAAATAGAAATCTTCCCCGTAACGCCGTCAGGACAAAAGGACACACTAAACTTACATATATACAACATACTCTTATACAACAGTTTGTGGGACAACCCATGAAAAATGCATGCACAACAGTTTGTATGATATCCTATGAATTTGCGACCCACAAATGATGTAACGTTCTTAATGTACAGTTACATAATAAACATACAGTACAGAGTTTAGGTTTAGGCAATAAAAGTTACTGAGGTTAGGTTTAAGAAAAGAAACATGGTGAGGACGTACCTTAAAATAACACAGAGTTCACTCAAAGATCACACTGATCTGAACACGCGACTCCAGGGGAAGGTCCTGGGTGAAAATCTGTTTTTTCTGTTCGTTTTTTTAAATAAAAGTCAGTAGTTTTATATATGTATTTATATAAATATATACATTTTCTTAGTATATAAAGAAGTTTTTCATGTGATAGAAGGTTAATGTAAATATACATGAATACATATGAACAGTGCATGAGAATAGCCTGAAAATTGTGGGGTGGATGGGTGGGCGTGAACTTTTTTTGGCTTCCTAAGACGGGCATGACAGAAAAAAATGAGAAAAAAATTGTTTAAACTCAACCTTACCTCTACTTACCTGCCTAAGTTTCATGTGAAACCAAAAAACACCCTTGTTTTAACTTAATTTCATGTATGTATTTACATACAGTTGTCGCACACTGACATTACTTATGTGCTGTATTTACATCACGTTATTTTTACGTGAAAAGATGTGTTTATTCTAACCCAAAATGTAATCTTTTTTTCGCAACATAAACCATGTGTTCCAATGTGTTTCAGACATCAAGGGGTGTAACAAATTGTTGCTTAATCAGTAGCTTAAATTGCAACCCCCAACCTCTATAATATTTTCATGTGTCTCAATTATTGAATTCAAAGGTGATACTTGGAAAAGGTTCAGCTGTACAGTAAAATACAACATACCAGTGATAAACCTTTTTTTAAAAAGTCCTTATTTGACTTAAGCATTGCCTCTGAAGATATCCTCACTTTGCTTCTTCTCAAGTGTGTGCATTTGAGTGTTTGGACATGTCTCTACTAAGACAAATCATACAATGTGTTTATCACAGATAAAGAAGAGAAATATAGATTCAGTGTAGAACAATGAAAAAGTGCTTTTCTCTGCCTCTAACTTTTTGAAGCGCTCTGTGCGTTTGGAGCCCCAAATGGGTCTGGGCACAGTTCCAGCCTGCGTGCAAAAGCAAAGAAAAGGAAAAGGAGTGCTTTGAGCTGTGTGTGATGAATGACTTCTGTGAGCTAAAATTCGTGGAGCACTTGTTTATAGCGGGAACATAATGTACCATAAATTCCACCTCCACTTTTCTAGCTCCCAGATAACATTTTATCCAATTCGCCGGTGCTTTCTCTGCTGATTAAAAGGCACTCTCAAGCAAACAGTTTTGCAGCCGCTGTTACATTGCTCTCTCTTTCTCAGTATCTCATCCCCATTTCTCTGACTGTACTTCTTTTCCTCCCCTGGTTGGTCAGTCATATCTTTCCTATTATTTCCCATCTGTCTTTTCCTCCCACCCCCTCGCTCTTTACTTCTATAGGCAAGGAGAGAGCCACAGTGCTGAACTGACGCTGTGCAAATGTGCTGCTTTTATGTGCAATGCCTCCACACAGGTAACTGCAGTTAAAAAAAACAAAAAAAACAGGAACACGATTTCAGATTGCATATACATATTTCAAACTCTCTGCAGCCTCAGATTGTCCAAACGTTTTACCATAATGTGGGGAAAAAAGGCAGAGCTGATATTTATGCATGAGAGAAACCTGCATTGATCTTGACAGTAAAACACATTTATTGTTACGTGCGGCCTCTAAACTACGCTGCAGCTGTTTCCCTGTGACCTACTCACTGTCCAATTACTGTCTGGGAGAGCAGGGCCATTCACAGTGGGACACAATCAGTGTTCAAGGTAGGGAGAGTCAAAGTGACGAATACGAGATGCAAGAAAAGCACAGAAATGGAAAGTCAGACAGGCCGTTTTTAGAGAAATGAATAAGTGAGGAAGATAATTAAAGCCTCACAAGGAGTGCCAAAGCTTATAAAATCATCAAGTGAGATACACAGCATCTTACTTAGGCCTGCTTTGGTCCAACCAGTTAGAAAAATCAACCCTTCTTGCAGTTAGAAATCAGGTCAAGCATCTATTAAACTCTGTCAGATCTATTTGTATTACTTTCGTTTGTAATTAAGAAAAATAGGAACCTGTGGAGATTCTTGAATCCAGAAATATCCTTTCAACTATGGTAGACAACTAAGAAAATGTCATAGGGCAAATGTACACTTTAGTTTTCGTTTGCACCTTAGTCTGCATGTATTCAGTGTGTGACTACACTGTCAACACCTGCACCCACCCTGGTACTAAACCTTCAAATGCCCAGCAGCAAAAATTTAGGTGTTAAATGTCGGTTGTTTGAATGTCCATTGTCCACATCTCGATACTGTTCAAAAGTAGCTCCAAAGTGAGAGTTCTGCCGACCTTACCTGGGGCTTCTTCTTGAGCATCCTAGTGAAATATGGCATCAACACGACCAAAAATAATATCGACCCAAACAGGACCTGAATCCCAGTCTCGTGGGTAAAAGTCCTGTGCTTTGCACATTCATCCATCACATCTTTCTTCTCTTTACATTGACTTTTGTCTCTTTTTATATTATGGTATGTCACAACTGACTTTCTGGCAAATCAAAGACAGCTTGAATAAAGACTTTTGACTCTTACAAACATCACAGGCTTCAAACGACAAGACAGGAATATAAGTTGCACAGTGCTTTCTCATACCTAAAAAAACCCAGCATGGGGTGATTTCCACTGACTTCTTAATTGACTGGCCTCAAAATGACTTTAATTACCGTCACTAATGGTTGCTGTTTTAAACACAGTCTTGACATCGTGAAATGTTTGCAGTTTCGCTCCAAAACCACCTGGTTAGGGCTTAGGCAACAAAACTATGTGGTAAAGTTTAGAAAAAAACATCACTGTTTGTCATTAAATATGTACTTTTATCACAAACGTAAGTGATGTATGTCATGTGACATACATCACATATGACATGTCTCATACATCACTAGTGTAGCATGCCTCACATACTACCATACTAGTCTACGCTTCTATTAAAAGAAGTAAACTTCAGGAGGCAAACACTGATCTCCTGGGTTAAAGTCCTGTGATGGTTTGACCCTCTCACCAACCCTCACTCTCACCCTATAGTGGCTTATTTGTGATTTGCACAACATTACACACACTTCAGGATCGCATGTGAGTCTATGGAGCACAGCTATGTTGCTCTCAGATCCTTGTCAGAGCTGGCTGATGGAATGCTATGATTGGTCAGTCTGTGTTTGAGAGGAGGGACTCAGCGAAGGGTCAATTAGTTGTATCTAAAAAAAATATATATAAAAAAAAGATACATGCAGTTTCTGTCTTAATAGCAATATTATGGTCAATGTTTCCTGGATTGTAAGAGAGGGTCTAAATGGACCATTATTGGACAAGGAAAAAACGTCACCATCTGGCCTTCTGCCTCATAATTGCATTGGAGTTTTTGGCGTCCGACCGAGACCATTTATGCCCAGCGACAAAACATCACTGTCCAACCAATGTTTGCTGGGACTTTGCCAGTGAAGAGAGCTCATAGGAGCAGTGGTGGGATTTCTATCAGATCATTAAGGTCTGCAAAGAAATTACTACGTAGTGATCCTGATTCCAAATAATTACTTCAGCCAACTCCACCTGAGAAAGACTGTGATTAGTTTTACACAGATTACTCATAAAACTTTATTATAATCTTTAGCATCTATCTAATTATTAATACACTAGGAGGCAATAAACATGTTCAAGGGAAACGAAAAGTGATATAATTAAAGATGCACAAAATATAGACAAAGTTCACACAGCACCAAAACTGATGGGGAGAGATAGAGTTAGAGAGGTAGTGAAGTACGGGGTCCATTCAGTCATTAAAGCTTTACCCGCTGGGACAAACATCCAACAGCAATAACTCTGCTGATACATTTTACACATACACAGAAAAACCCCAACGAATGCATGTAGAGCAGAATTAGGCAGACACCCACTGATAATTAACATTCAACAGAGAGCACTCAAATGTTTTAATCACTTTAAATCCAGCCCCCGAGACAGCCTCCAATCCAAAGCCCTCCAAACCCAAGAGCTGAGCCCAGAAAAGAGTCCCCTATGTCAGTTAGCACTGAGGCTAACTGCCCACTCTCAGACACAAAAGCCTCAGTTGATTAGAATGTTATCCGGCCCTAAAATGAGATCATGAATTGGCAGAATATCTCTCTACTGTCAGAGATAGAAAGCAGAGACAGACTCTAACCAAGTGCAGGCGCAGTGACTACAAACTGCCAGTCAAAAAAGGAAGACAAAAAAAATCATGGTAACCAAAAGAAAACAGAATATATGGTCACTGTTCGACAGGTGAGGTTGAGACAGAAAGGAACATTTATTTTAACAAGCTCAGCTCTGTAAGAGAAAACTCATCTGTTCAGGCCGCACCTTGGCCCACAAAATCTCACTGTCTTATAACCATCTTATTGTTTCTAAATGTAGCACTTAAAGCAATTCAGCATATTTGATGAAGTTAATGTACTTGCTTGATTCTTGCACTTTTGGGGTTGGGCCCACCTGGTTGAATGCACTAATTGTAAGGCTTTGAATAAATGCTGAATCAATCACTCAATCAATTTTATTTATAAAGCCCAGTAGCACAAATCAGCTACTTGAAGTCTTGAAAGGAGTTAGTTTATAGGAATTTGAGGTGGCGCTATTTTGTGCCACAAACGTGATCGAGAAGTGTTCAGTGTTTAAGGGCTCCTGCACACCGTGAATATTTAAAAAAATATATTGTTCAAAATTAATATACGCTTTACTTAATACACTCTTGGTTAAAATTTAAAGATTAAAACAGTTCATTGAATGTTGATTGTTTATGATGTGATGAAGTGTGTTTATATGGGGTGCCGTTTGTAAAGTGGCTCACGCTGAAAATAACATCAACATTTTGCCACATTTAGCTT
>NC_065511.1:6751043-6752315 GCF_006386435.1 Epinephelus moara
GGGAAGATTAGATATTGGTCTATAGTTGGCTAACACCTCTGGATCCAGGGTGGGCTTTTTTACATACATCCAATGGAATAACTGGCCATTGATCCCGATGTCCATGCACATACAACTCACAGTACAGAAAGCAGCTTCCCTCAGCCGTGTCCTCAAGCATTCTGCTGTTTTACCTCACACGACCTAACATCTTCGGTCTTAGTCCTGCCCCTCTACCTCAGAATAGATTTAGATTGGCTAAATATTACAGACGTACCCAATAACAATCCAAGAAAAGAATGAATGACATTTTGCATCAAACAAGATAGGCTGTAAGTCTAGCAACAAGTGTACCATGTAAACGTCAAGTAAACCATGCTCATATATGAACTCACGTTAGATAGAGCGCTGTATGTAAGAATGTGGCCAAAACGGTTACTGCACTCAAATTCAAAATACTGCCGCGAGTACGGTTACTGCACTCAAATTCAAAATACTGCCGCGAGTCTTGTCCGCCCCCTCTCCCCTACAGATTCGAGGTTGCTGGACAGCGGCACGCTGGAGACTTATTTGTTTGCCCACGGGCGGCTGCCGTGGCAGGGCTGCGTCACCGCGTCCTTGATCTTCGGTTTTCCAGCGGACCGTTCGAGCAAGTCCGGCTTCTCTGCTGCTAACACTGCTGCCGGGATACTGCTGAGGAGAAGCCGGCTGCTCATGCTGGGACACTGCTAATGCTGCTTGCCGTGCTGTTGTAGCTCAGTCGTAACTGTAACTGATGCTGAGACTCTACTGACTGCGTGACCGGTAGACGGCGATGGGTGGCGCAACAGGCCAAAACACAAATTCAAAACATAAACATGATTCTTTCTGGCTCTCAACGAAGGCGGACGCTTTTTCTCACGCTCCCTGCCTGCCCCTATCTGCCCTGCTTGCTGCTCTTTGTCTTGTGCTGTCTCTGTCTGATCTATCGGAGCCTCTCTCTGCATTTCTATCCGAAAACTAATACCATGGATTTGATTAGCTGGTCTCTCAACGCAATTGACCAAATTTTCTCGACAAGGAGACTGGGCAAAGGAGAGCCCGCCTGCCCTGATGGAACGTTTGCAGCCGGATACATGATGGACTCCTGGGAGAAGTGGAGGATTGTGTGCCTGTCGATCCTTTCCGTTGAGGATGTTGAAGACGTCTACATAATTGGAATTATGATAACAGGCATTCTGCTGTTTGGAGTTAGCAGCTTCCTGATCTATCGCAAAGTTCAGAAGACGTTGGCAGCACTTTTGGCAATCGAGA
>NC_065511.1:6752415-6788681 GCF_006386435.1 Epinephelus moara
AGAATGTCCCAGCATCATGGTTCTTATATTGCCAGATTCCAGAGAGTCTCCCCTCTTCATATATGGCAGAATATGTCTTTTTCCAACTTGCTATGGTGAGATACATGTAAAAATGTAAGAATTTAGTCAGATTTTCATTGATATAAAAATTAATATAAAATACAGGCACATAGAAGGACATGGAATGATGGCAAATCTGGTGAGCTTACAAGTAAAGGCAGTAAAAATACCCCAAAAATGCCTAGGGCCCATAGGGTTAAAGGGCACATTTCATGTCACTGAGTTAACACTTAAGGTGAAGAATATTTTAAGCAGTAGTATACTGTGAGAAATGTACATGTATATGGATGCTTTAGTGAAACTGTTAGAATTGTGACATACTGAAAGTGATGGACTGAACATAGGGAAGAGAGCGAAAAGAACAAAAGAAACTGAACTGCATAGAACTGAAATCTGTTGTATCCATGTAACGTGTTTATAAAACAACCAGGAGAAGCAATCTGGAAGGAAACGCAGTGCACCTTGTCCTCATTGCCTCTGTTCTACCTGCTTCATACAGGTTTACATATTTGTTACCGTGGCACTCATTCCTGAGACCCGTAATATATGTTACAATAATCATATGTGTATAATGACAGTAGAAGTATGACTAATAATAACAGCAGCAGTAGGAGGCATCAGGCAGGACCACGGCAGCAGCACAACCACATTGCACGATCCAGGCACAGCTGCGATACGAGGTCACCTGCCAGACAGTGGAGCACAAAGGCTCTGGAGAAGAAGCCGAGTTAGTGACATGTAGTAGAGCCGAGTTAGTGACATGCAGGAGAGCCGAGTTAGCGAGATGCAGTAACAGGACATGAATGTTAGCAAAGGAGAGAGAGAGGAGAGAAGGTGCTAGGTGTATTATAAGAAGTGCATTATGGGAGGTCCTCCGGCAGACTAGGCCTATGTCAGCCTAACTAGGGGCTGGTCCAAAACAAGCCTGAGCCAGCCCTAACCATAAGCTTTGAATGTAATGTATTTCATGTTCTTACGGTTCTGAGTTAAAGTTAGGGAAAGACAGTGGTATTAAACCAAAGCTAGGCTATCATTAACTTAAACCAAAGTGCTTTTATTGCTTTTGCTCAAGCAATTTGTGGGACTTAAAGTTCTGCACTTTGTATTTGCCAAAAACATTTAGGAGGAAATGTAATAGCTGCAGGATTACGTTCACTGGCAAAGCTTCTTTTTCCAGTTCAGGAAGTGTGGCATCCTTACACTGCACAGAAGTTGCAGGAGTGAGGGAGGTCCAGGTCTTTTTTAGTATGAATACTGTTTCTGTGTGGACAGTGTTGCTGTTGAATCACTGGCAGTCTACCCCATCTGATATGAGAAGGTCAGATGGACCTCTGCAGGTTTCCGGGTCCTTACATGTAACAAAGACTTAAACCAACTGGATATTTCATTTTAAGATCTTAGTTCTCCATTTTCATGACAATTCACAACACAAGAATAAAACTTTTATGTGTTTCATGTTATGTGCATTATGTTTTAGTTGTATTCAGCTAATGTGAGCTTCGCAAACTGACAAAATCACAGGCACACAAAACCCCTAATTTAGCACTTATGTCTCTTTAAAATCACATTTACATTAAAACAATGAGTAGAACCTAATGCATGAAACAAATAGATGAATGAGAGATTAACAGAGCTTAAAGTTTTCCCACTTGTCTTAATATATTGTGCCATAATGTCAAAAATGTGCTCTAAATATGGACACCCTGGTGATATGTGATAAAGGAAAAAGAGACATTGATTGCCTCTCAACAACCCTGAAGATTAAGGAGATTAGACTGATACCAGATTTAAGGACTGATACTAGAAGACCACAGAGCTTTCATGTTTGTCTTTGTCATTTATTGTGCTGGACTGTCTGAATGGATGCTGCAAAGGGAGAGTGAAAATGACAGCAAAATCAAGACACTGGCCTGCAAGGAAGTAATGATCTGCTGAGTTTCCGTCTTCTTGCTTGTTCTCTCAATCACTCACACTCTGTGTCTTAGTATTGATTTTGGTTCAGATTTGTCAGGCGTTTTGCTAGATCAGCTTGTTTAAACATCATTGACATTAAAGGTGATAACATTAGTGACTAAATGCCCCACCCCCCCCACACACTCACTGCTGTTGCTCGACGCACAAGTGGTTTCACAACCTGCATATCTCATGATGGAGTGGACAGACAGTCAAGTGAGTAATCTTTGGTGGTAGAGGAATAAATTCATTTTGCAACAAGTAGATATACATGCGCTATAGATTTTGGTCATGTAACAAAGTCTATGGTAATCATAGGATATAGCTAGCTAGCTTTAGGTACCACTGTGTAATAACAAAAAAAAGTTCCACCCATATTGGTTTTATGTCTCATATTGTGGAGGCACTGATTTAAAATGCGTGCATACAAAGAAAATTCTGTTTTCAATAGGCTACAATCCTTTCTTTTTTTTTTTTTAATTTTAGTATCGTTATTCCTTCGTTATATCATTCCCATGATAGCCTGCAGTCCCTCCTCTTAGAGGACTAGCCTACTGCTGTGAGAGTGTAAGCTCTGCACCAAGAACAGTTGGTGAGAGTCCACCCATACCAGGCCCTCAGGAACACTGCCCAGCTTTGCAGCCAGTTTTCCCCAGTGGCCACTCAGGGTAATGAAACAAACTTCCCTTGCTGCCAAAAAGCATTTTCTCCATAGACCACCATGATAAAACAGACGTATGTTAAACTGTTGACAGGGCACCAGGAACAAGGTCAATATGATTCTTTGTGCTTTTTTTGATATATGGAAGTTTTATATCTGTAAAACTTTCCTAAAAAACACTCTCCGGGGGCATGCCCCCCCGGGAGAAAATAGTGTATATATTTGATTTAAAGGCATCAATCTGGTGAATTCTGAGAGCCAAGTTATGATGGCAGAATATGCCTAGATTTTAACATCTTTGTGCTTTTTATGTGTGAAAAAGGTTCTATTTTCACTGATAAAAACACTAGTGGTATGTTATGGTGAAGGGTTACACTTAAAATACGGCTAAGGTTTAGTGGTTAAACATTTCAGTAATCAAAAGAAAAATGACTAACATACTGATCTTCCTCCGGAGGGCCAGTGTTTCCCCTATATGCAACTACAGATGCTTTATATCCAGGCCTATAGAACAGGTCTATACCTTGTCCTTTTATTAAACAAACTAAATAGCCTTATGTTTTTTTTATCTTATTTACATGACGGCATGTCATTTCTGTCCCTACATGGTTGTGCGTTTACAATTCTCCTCTGCTCTCTGTATCGCGCACGGCGGAGTTTCGCACCCACACACACACACACACACAGACACACACACACACAGGTGAGCACACTAGAGCGCGGCTCGGGCCGCATTTTCCTGACTGATTATAACCGAGCCCGTCCCGAACCTGCACCACGGCACTAATGGAGCGGAGCCTGTGTTGCATTCAGGCGTTGTCACGTCAATAACAAATTCCAGCACTTGAATAGGCCATAGCACAACACAGCAGCATGTCAAGTGGACTGAATCCAAGCCAAAGAATTCTCAGTAGGCGTTCCTGCTGGTGCGCTACAGAGTGACGTTCATTTACCGGAGGCATTTTATATCTGGGTGATTTTTGGAGACTATGGCGGGGTAACTTCTTCTTGTCAATGTATGGGAAACACTGCCATTTGAAAGCCTGTTTATTTCCCTTTTAAATGGTGCCACATTTGTAAGGAACACGCATTTTTGGAATGAGCAGCAGAGCTGAGTATGTGGGTTTCGCCCATGAAAAATTGCCAAATCTTCTCTGCCAATGCCAAACAGGTTTTTTTTGTTGTTGCTATTGACTAACCAACCAATAGAAATGCAGCATGAAAAGACACACTGATCAGCGCAACAATGCTAAATGCTGGTAGATGCTAATAGATTTACTTCGACCTCTCGTTGCCAAATTGGCATGCCAAGTTGATCTCTTTTCTCCAGTCACGACTGCGTTCACATTCTCCTTCCCTCTTCTTCAGACTTTGCTGACATACATGAATGCCTCTATAGCAAAGGCTTGATTCACGTTTGTTTTCATGGATGATGCACGCTGATGATGTTTTTTTCTTGCATAGTGACGTTGATGGACATACATTGCAGTCTGTGATTCAGTAAGCGTTAACATCATACAGTCTGCATACATCAAACTTGATGTCATAGTTTATTAGATTCATGTCGCACAGTGTAGCTGCACTAAACATACAAGATTGCTAAAATCTCACAGTCTGCAGGAGGCTTAAGACAAGAAAAGTGTTAAAAAATCTTTGATGTCATCACAGTAAAGAACATATTCATTGGAATGAATAAGTCGGCTCCACTATCTAGGTGTTATTATAAATGACACACATGGTGACGGCGCTAACAGTTAGCATCACACAGCTAATTTTACCTAACGGTTGTTGACTGTTTTAACGACAGAGTTGGTTTAGCATCTCTCTGTTGGCCGCTGCTACTTTGTTAACTTGTGCTAACTGGGAGACACTGAACTGACTGGGCTGCATCTAACCTATGTAACGGCAACAACAGAAGTTTTGCCAATCCAGTGGGGAGTCGGGACAGACCAGGATCAGACTAAACAGTGTTACTGCAATGTCCAGGGTCCGTCATGTGATGTCATTGGCCCAAATGGCTTAACCACCACAACCACAACCACAACCACAACCACCACGCAATGACTTGTTGCACTTTCAGGATTTGATTCATTCAGTCTGATAACATTTGGAAAGTTTATAAGAGCTACAAAATTAAATCATATTATCCCTATTCAAGTTAGCAGAGCGCTAAACCAAGCTGCTTGGCTGGTGTAAGTTAGCCGCTTGGCCATGCTGGGCTGTGCCCGGCAGCCATAAGTCTCTAGTGCATCTGCTCCATGGGAAGAAGCAGTGCTAATCCTCAAGGTAATTTCATACTGCAGAAATGTAACATTTTTGGCTTCATGCGTCACTGAGCAACTTTCACAGTAGCCTAATGAATAGGGTCCTGCCTTCAGTGCTGTATCCAGGTCTCTTAATACATCCATGGTGGCCAGCAGATGATGAGATGGATGACATGTGACTGTTTTGCAAAATTAGTTCTGTTTATTTAACCCACATCTATAAAAAAGAAGAAGAAGAAGAAGAAGACTAAAAGGAGGTTAACACTATGCATGATGGCTAGTGGTGCTGTGTAGTGATTCCGTGTTGTGTAGTGGAGTTACAAATAATTGTGTGCATCTCATTTGAAAGTTAATGTTAGTAACATACAGACTTTTGGGGTAATGCTAACGCTGGGATAATACTAGGAAATGGGGCTTAATATTTGTGGCTTCACAAACCTACCAGTTTCTTCAGCTCTACCTTTCAAGCAAGTTCTACGTATACAGTTAGGCTAATCCATCATTGCGCTTTTCAGTGTTTTACGTCGCCAAGAACACCTGAGACTAACTTATGTTAACCTACGGTATTTAAATAATAGAGCACATGTGAAGTTAAACATGCTAATCTTGTAAACAATCAGACATTTATGGTCATTTCAGTGTGCATATTTATTCACACTGCCAATTACAGAACACCTACATCATATTTCAAGTTACTAAATGATTAAGGTCCAAACTGTCAAATCGTGATAGATGATTCATGGCCACGCTCGTCTGGTCCTGATATGACCAAGATAAGATCCACTATATCAGATCATGTGCAAATATTTCACTCTTGCCTCTGTCATGGCAGTCATGATGAACAGTGCAAGGTCAGCACCACTTCCTTTCATTTGAGTTGTGTCTTAATATGATTTGGCTGTAATTAAGTGTCAACTGTTTGACAGTGCCACAATGAGTTAACGTCACTGTGCATAGAGCCCACAAGCTTCAGTTAGGGTAGTGGCCTCAGTCTGGTACTGTGGATAACAAAGATTCAGTCCTGTGCACAGACAACAAAAGTGCTCAATCAACAAAAAGGGACACCTCTCTCATAATTATTGATTTAAAAATAAAGTTATATACAGTAACATGTTTGGCTTACTTACATATTTATTTTAATATCTATACAGTGACGCAGACAAGGGTTTCATTTTGTTTGATCATTGAGGGGGACACATATTAAGGGGAAGGTTCTGGGGGGTCCTACCCAGGAAATTTTGAGCCTCAAACACTTGATTTCCTGCTTTCTGGTGAATTTTTATGCATCAATTTAGGTTGGAAATGTATTTATTTATGTAAAGGAAAACAAACTGTAAAGTGGCAGGTGACAAATCCAAATAAAAGTATAATAAATATAATGCAGTAACATGAAAATACGGCACAAGGCATGTGCAGCACCAAACCACATTTCAGATGTCTTTGAATGAATTATCAGATGTAAACATTACTGGCAGAATTAAAAATGCTGCTGTCAGGCATCACAACATGCTTTTAATGGAGGATTGATGCCGTGGGCCAAATTTAAAAAGTAAAATATTAAATTCGAAAAAGAAATTGAAAAATATATATATTTCGCAAAATAGGCACTCAACCCTCAGAGGGCAAAAAGGGCAGGTGCTTGAGCACCACCTGGGGTCTACCTGTGCATGTGCCTGTAAAGATTATACATTTCTGTATCAATCACAATGTTAAATGCCACCAGGAGCTGAATTAGGTTCATTCTCATCAATATGGCAAATAATCAGAGCCAAGTTTGTTTGGTTGGACAGTCAGGAAACTCCTGTGATCCAGGAGATGGTGAGCGGCTTGTTGTTCCAATCCCCTCTGCTGTGGAAGGAGCTCATGATGAAGCCCCCATCATCCAGGCTCTGTCAACAACCCTGCACAACCCTGTAAGTACACACAGACTTAAACTGCTTACCCAGAGCTGGAGAGTCTGTGTTTGTTTGTTTGTCTGTGTGCGTGTGTGCGTGTGTGTGTGTGTGTGTGTGTGTGTGTGTGAGTGCATGTATAACACAGACAGATAAATACACACAGACTATAAATGAACTGTTTTAATAACACAAAACCAGTCAAAAGAAATAAAAATACTTGTCTGTTCATGTGGGGGACATCAGATTATCAGGGTTCATTAGTCCTGTATGTCATGACCTCCTTTCCAATTTAGAAAAAAAGGAAACATTTAATCTTTTATTCTTGAAATGATCATATATTTTGCAATATTATCCAATGATTTACAAGATAACTCAATGAAGACTGGGGAAGCCAAATCGCTCCCATCAATGCAACACTTACAGAACAACCTGTACTAACTTAATGTAACGTCATGTGACATACATCATTGTATGCTACACACACTAGCACCCTATTGTTATTAAAATAACTCAAATGGCTTTTGATTATCTGAAGGACATGAAGAGCAGGCTCCTACGTATGAGTTCAGAGTTTGTTTGACCCTTCCACCACCAGTCTTGCCCTCTCTGTCATGTCTCTCTCTTTATACAAGGGTAGTTGCCTGGAGCCTCAAACAATGCTGCCAGCCAGCGCGTCTCATACCACCACTTAAGGGTGCCTCTGTGCATTGGTGTCTGATGACGTAGCATAGGTATTTGATGAGTGGCAGTGAGTTGATAATACTGCTATGCTATGGAAGACAGTTTACGCCAAAAACATTAGAGATTCTGTTAGTTTAAAAATTGTGCAAATTAAGCTACTGTTTTTTTTTTTTTTAATTTTCTTTAGTCTCACTCATCTGACTTCTCTGACATTAGACAGAATTCCAAACTTTATTCCAAAAATCTCTATTTTATCCTCAGAATTCCACGAACAAGCTTACCCACAGCTTTAAACTGTATGACACAGTCTTCACTGGTGAAAGAAGTTGACTACTTTCTCATAAAGATGGAGATGTTAAGCAGTCATCATTTTGCAAGGCAGGTGCTCAAGTGGTAAAAAAAAAAAAAAAATCTTTTTGCAAGTACAAAACGTTGCATGCAAAGTGCACTCTGCCAGGAAATTTCTATCTGCCAGCACCAGAAGGTTTCTTTCGCTTAAGGCCTAAGTACAAATACAACATTTGTGCTCCTCTCGTCTCCTCTCCTCACTTTATTCTCAAATCCTTTCCTTTCCTGTTCTCTTCTCAATTTGTTCTCCTCCTCTCCTCATTGTCTTCTCTTCCTTTCTTTTTTTAAATAATCATGTACTAATTCTTAGAATTCTCCTCTAAATACTGTAAGCTTCAAATATTCTTAAAGAATCGTAGAGAACAAACATGTGCACCCTGTGTTCCTCCTCTCCTCCTCTGCACTCTTCACGCTGCGTAGCCCCAAACTGCGCGTCAGTTTTAAAAAAAATTAATTATCAGAGATGAGATGTGGGAGACACAAACGCTTTTGATGTTACATGTGAAAGTGAGAAAGAAGCTCTGCTCACACTGGGTAGTTGGTGAAGTTGAATCTGACAGAGTGTTGAAGGGAGAAGGTTTGGTTTTATGCCAGACCAGTTCACTTGTTGTTAAACTTAATGGTGGGTTAGTGCCTACATGGGACTGGCTGTATTGAGATGTTTTAATAGTGGTTTAATTTCACAACACTGACAAACAATGCTGATGTTTAGGGCAAACACTTCCTTTACCAGGCTGTCCATGACAGGTCAGGAAGATGTGATGCTGCTCCGCAGGGCTCTCAATTTGCATACAGCTGCCACAAGTGAAGTTGTAGAGGGAGGGGCAGGGGCTTGACTCAAATGCTGTTGTCGGGCAAACAACACACTTTTAATTGAGAATTGATGCCATGGGCCAAATTTGAACACTAAAGTATTAAATTATTTAAAAAACAAACAAAAAAAACATGTCTTGCAAAAAGGGCACATATCTAGACAGAGGGCAGAAGGGCAGGTGCTTGAGCACCACCTGGGGTCTATATGTGCACATACCTGCCAAGAATTGTTACAGTAAGATTTCATCCAAAGCTGTTTTAGAACTTGGTGTGTAAGTGAAAAGTTTCACTTTTCATCTGTATCACATTGTCTTCATCAGTGGATGAGCCTGCTGAAATGTGTTTATGAGCATCATATGAAACTACCATGTGTGCACTGTTGTAACAAATTGTTTAAACACCAACATTAGTTCCTTGTCAAATTGCTAATTGTGTTTTTTAAATTGTGTTAGCAAACAGTTCTTTAACTGAGATATCTGGACTACTCCAGTTACTGTGTACCTGCAGGGAACAATTTCAGGTAGCTGAGTTTCCACAACAAAAATGAAATTCATTTATCTGAGTACGGCAGAGAAATGAGAAAAGGAGAAAAGCAAGACTTTTGCTGCTTCTGAACAACAACATGCTGCTATCACAATAGGTGCTCCTCCATGCAGTAATGTTAGCACTAATGGTGATGATGATGGTGACAAAGCACACTCCTACCTGACACCTGAGACATTCTTTTCTAATAGGAAGCAGCCCAGAAATGAATTTAAGACTTGAAGGAGTCTGTACTGTATTCCTTATCTGAGTCACGTATACTAACACTTCAATCAGGAGAGACAGAAGAGACAGAAGAATGAAGTTGAGATTATGTTTAATGCAGAGTATGAGTGTTCAGATTAACAGATTATTTGTGAAGTCTTTGGTGCTTGTGATCGAGGGACATCTGAGTAGCAGCAATATAAATCCCCCCATGGAGTCCAGACACTGGTGTAGGTGGTGGTGGATGATGACCCTTGAAGCTGATGGCTGAAGAAGCAGATGAAGCTGACGAATTTGAGAAGACTAGGCGATGATGTGGAGGTGGAGGGTTCGCACGGCTGCAGCATGAAAGAACTACAGGCAGAAAAAGAACCATATTTAAAATGCGGAGCAGTAGGATGACAGGCTGATGGAGGAGGTGTGTCACTGTGCTGTTGGTTGGTTGTGAATCGGCTGTATAACAGCTGATGACTCAATTCACAACCCTGGACAATTACAGCAGGAGAAAGTGAGTGAGGATGCATGCAATGAGTGAATGGCAGAGTGAGAATTAAAAATCATAACCTCAGCATTGTCTTCCTGACAGAACTTTTGCTAGAGCTTTATTTCACTATGTCGAGATGAAACAGAAGATAGATCACTGAAACCTTTGCAGTAAATCAATTCAGTTGTTCAGTAAAAAGATGTGAAACAAGTAGGATTGTTAAGACAAGAGAAAAGGATGAGAAGAGCGTGTAAAGAGGGCCCTGTACCTGTGTTTGCCTTAGGCCCCGCTCGTTTCCTCTCTCCTCTGTTCCAGGAAACAGCCTCAGAATAATAATGGATGCATAAAAACAGGAATGTTTGGAGGATGAAGCAAGATCTCCTTCCAGTTTAGTATTCTCTAATCACTCCTGGGATTGTCTCTCAGCTCTGCTCTTAAAGACGGGGAAACTAAACATGAGAAGCAAGGGACATTTAAAGAATAAAATACGCAGAGGCTGTTGAGACTGTGTCAGAGTGAGAAGGCTTCAGCCTCCAGTGATCTCTTTGTCTCTAAACACATACACAAGAGGGGAAAAGATAAGTCACAAATATTGATTTCTTGCATCACGCAATTAACTCATATGAAGATAAATATTTCCTATTGACGCATGTTAAACAGTCCTAAATTGCCTCGAAGGTTGAGCCAAAGTTAACTGTCAGGATCGGTTTCTGAAATTGCCTTTTCAGCCAAACCACTTTATGGAATCGATGGCCTGAATAAGAAGCAATTAATTGACCTTGCAGTTCTCTGTGAAGCTGCAGTATCAGTTCAGTTCTCCATACACACAGTGGGGCTGTTGGTCCTCGGTCATATAGATATATATATGTATACATATATATATATTAAAGCCTATACTGTCAATTTGGAAGCTCTTATTGGCTCAAATGAGGTGTCAATTAAAAGGTCAGATTTTATTTACATGCAAACAGAAGAAATTATGGATAATATGTGGAGAAATATGAACGATGCAATGGTAGTTTGTGGAAATACATTTGCAAAAATCAAAAAAGCATTCCAGTACACACACACACACACACACACACACATTATATATATCTATATATATATAGATATATATATATTAGGGGTGTAACGGTACACAAAAATCTCGGTTTGGTACGTACCTCGGTACACAAGTCACGGTTCGGTTTTTTTCGGTACAGTAATGACAAAAATAGACAACTATTAAATATCTTTTACTTATTGGTAACCTTATTAAAACATACCACCACAGCAGTTAACTCTTTTTACACAATTTTTGAATGAAACAAATATATATAAAATCCTGCTTTTTCACATTGTTTGAATGAAAATAGAAATATAAAAGTGAAAAATAAAATCCTGCTGTTTTTTTAAACACATTTTTTGAATGAAAAATATAAATATACATTTCTGCTTTAACAGTTTTACTCAATTAAAATAAAAAGTATAGTGCAGCTGGTCAGCTTTAAAGCCTGCTCAGATTCAGTTTTACTAGGAACTTACTTAGCTTTCCCACTTTGTTAAAGTGCAGTAAACAAAACTTAAATATATATATATATATATATATCAATTTCCTGCCCTAACATCATAACAAAGTCAAAAGCATGTGATAATGTGATGCAGAAATGTATATTCTTAAGATTTTGGGAAACGTCATTTTAGTACTGTAAAACATTTCCAGGTACTGTATCTCAAACACAAAGTAACATATAATGTTTGTGTTATGTACCTTTGCTTCACGGGCTGCTCCCTCAGAGTAGCCCTTTATAGGTGTGTGCTGATCACCACCATCTTTTGAGATGCCACAGACTGTGTGCCCACTGAGACGGTTTGTGGAGGGTCTGTTTGACATCCTGCATCCTGGAATCTGGCTGCAGTGGAGAGGTGTTGGGCACCAGGGCCCTGCTGTGATGTACTCTAAAAGACAAAATGAAAACAGTCAACATTAGGGATGGGTATCATTAAGAGTTTATCGACACTACTACTTTTATCAATACTCCTTATCGATTTGGTACTTTATCGGTACTCTTATCAGTTCTTTTTCATTTCTAAATAATTGCTTTTTGAAAATATATTAATTCAAAAAGAATAAACAGGATATAACTGTTTCCAGAGCAGCAACAGTAATTTTTACAACAGCAAAGTCACTATATAAATAATATTCCTGACATCACAATACTGAGTGAAGTTTAGTTTTTAACAGTCACTGTAAGTCAGTCCTGCTGTCCTCTGTCCTCCTGTCCTCTGTCCTCCTGTCCTCTGTCCTCCTATCCTCTGTCCTGCTCCCTCTCTGCTGATGTGATTCACTGTGTGCAGGTAACATTAGTGCTGGTAGAGAGAGGAGGGGCTGTTTGTCTCAGCCGGCAGCTGTTAAAAAGTATCTGCCCAATTTTATGATAAGTGTCAAACTAAGTTAGTCTACATACAGACAGCTGTCATTTGAGCTTATTAGTAACAATTCACTATCAGCCAAACTAGCATTCTGTCTAAATCAGCCTGTAAGACATCACGTTAGTGAGAGACTGTGGACGGAGCATACTGAATATCTACATATTTACACGTTCATGCTTGCTGAACACATATATTGATAAATTATTGGCTTCTTACTCACTAATGTTTAATTGCACTAAAGGCCCGAACATACTCGGGCGGAACGGACTCCGCGGAGGTCCGCGCGGACTCAAAGCAGACGTCCGCAAGCCCTGTGCGCGCAAAGCTCAGATTTTACGACCGCGCGGACTCCGCTCTGCGCACCAGTGACTGCTTGGCATGTATTTTTCACATCGCAGGGATTTTTCATGGCAGTGTTGCCAAGTCCGCTTATTATAAGCGACTTTGGGCTTGTTTTTCTGTAAAGTCGCTTACAAATATTGGTAGTCGCGGGTCGCGTTTTTTTGGGCTTGTTTCTAAAGTGTAGTTGCTCCATAATAAGTTGTCAAGCAGATAGTTTTGATATGTTTTTTAAGCGTAGGATAGTTTGTCTTGCCTGTTCCCTCTGTCCCTCCCCTTTCTCCATACACACAGGATACAGCAGAGTTTTTTCCCACCCGCATCCTGCTTCTAATTGGCTCTGACCCTGATGGCAACGAGTGCTAGCCAATCAGAGGCAGAGCAGGGCAATCTGGGTTTTTTTCTGGTTAGGAAAACGTCAGAAGATGAGTGCATAAAAAGCAATAATAAATAAAGACTTGTGAATTCAGGATGATATTTATAAGTGTGTGCAAATTTTAATTACCAGAGGTTTACTGTGTATATAATGTACTTGGTACATCAGTCTATATTTGATATCCCATCTGTTTTCTAATGTTAAATAATGTTAAAAGGTGGTTTAACTCCCTCTTGTGGTTGTTTGTTGTCCTGAAGCTTGGGGGAGAAAAATAAATAAACTGTGTACAGTGGGTACAGTTTTGCAAAACTGCGCACAGTTTACCAATCTGTCCACATGGATGTATATTGACAATCTGTACCCACAGTTTAAAATCTGTCCCCACGGATTGTAAAACCGTGCACACAGTTTATTTATCTTTCTCTCCCCGGAACCTAGGGGGGCTCCGTAGAAAAAGTCGCTTGTTTTGGGCTTGTTTTCACAGGTCTGGTTGCTTATTTGTCTCGCAAGATCTGGCAACACTGTTTCACGGGCATTTTTACAGGAAACTACAACGCGGAAGTGCGCTCAACTATGAAAGCCTGAATGACTGCGGACATTCCTCGTGGAGTCCGTTCCGCATACGTTCCGCCCGAGTATGTTCGGGCCTTTACAGTAACGAGTGCAGCTGCCGTCAACTCAAGTAATTTTACTGTTTTTATCTTTACTTTCACTATCACTTCACTATCTTCAATCAGCTGTTTACAGATTACCGTGTCGTGTAGGCGTGTGTATGTGGAGCAGTTCAGCCACACATTTTGACAAAATAAATGCAGCTCTTAATTCGACCCGAAGTCTTACTGTTGCCTGTCAGCTAATCGCTCAAGCTAGCAGCAGTAGACTTTTGTCAATATGGACGTGCTGCACATCTTAGCTCTGTTCAGTTTTCCACAATTCAGTCATTAAATTCATTTTACTGACACCATCCAGCTGGCAGTTTAACTTACTGTACGCTGTGTAACAAAAGCATTTCAAGCCAGTTAGCCCAGGCCTACAGCTAAGCACTGGGTGTGCAGCCTAACGTTAGCTCCTGCAGCCATCTACTCCACACTTCATGACTTGGTAGAAGCTTCCCAGTTTGTTTTTACACAACAAATTCAGAACTCATAAAGCATACTTAAGGCCCAAACATAATTGGGTGGAACGTACGTGGAATGGACTCCACAGTGGTCCGCAAGCCCCTGTGCGTGCAAAGCTCAGAATTTACGACCGCGCGGACTCCACTCTGCGCACCAGTGACTGCTCGGCATGTATTTTTCACATCGCAGGGATTTTTCATGGACATTTTTAACAGGAAACTACAACGCGGAAGTGCGCTCGACTATGAAAGCCCGATTGACTGCGGACATTCCTCGCGGAGTCCGTTCCGCGTATGTTCCGCCTGAGGCCTTTACAGGTTGTGATCCCGAATCTCCATATTTGTCCAACAAAGGGAACTGCCCCGTCTTTCAGCAGTAACTGCAGTGAAAATCCAGCAGTAAACCGTTGTCAGTTTGTGAAGCAGTCCTCAGGAAAATAGAGGGAACACAATAAAATGTCCAGGTTGTATTATGGAGCAATTGTATGAAAAATAAATTACAACCACTTCTTCTTTGTTCCTTCATCCTTTGGCAGTCCAGACAAGGGTAATTTTTGGTCACAATGAAGAAAGCAATGTGTCCTTGACATGGCGTCTCCTCAACGGTTCAAACTTTGCAGCCTCTCTCCTCTGCCTCTTCATGAATATGAAAGAAAAATAACAACGCACAACAACAACAAAACCCATTGAAATATTTTAGATTCTAAAGTAGTACAGCATGTTATGTAAATGTAATTTTCATGTGAGTTAACAGGTTAATAAAAATCCAATTAATTTAAGCACTATTTGCATCATAAATGCTTTGTAATTAATTGATCCACAGTTCTGTGCTTTTTTATTTAAGTTCAGTTTACTTTATAAGAGGTGTGTTTCTGGTGTTTCTGGTGACCTTACAGCTTAATAGTGTGTGAGTAAATGAGTGTGTGTATGTGCGCTTCACATGCTTACATGCACACCTGTGTATCTCAGTGTGTGCCAGTGCATACTATGCCTCAGTGGTTGCTCCTGCAGGCGGCATGGCATTGGTTTGATATTCAGCGCCACGCCAACATAATGAGACCTGGGAGAGGGCAGCGGGCCGATGCCGACAGATGGCCACATCCACTGGACGTAAGAGCACTAAAACATTTGGAAAAGACTGCACACTGAATGCTTTGCATGACCAGCAGCAGTGTTCCTTCAGGAGGCTGGGAGGCTGCAGAGCAGTGGGAGGGATCCATTAGACTGAGAGCTGCTGACGTCAATGCCTGGCTGTCTGCTGCTCTGAGGAGAGAATGATAGTGTGGCTGCTTCTATTATCATTCAAATACATGGCAGGATAAAAAAAAAAAAAACAACTTAAAAGTTTATAAGCATTTTAGACACACTTTCAGATGCAGACAACTTGTGCAGATAAATTTTTTGCACTTTCATTGAGTCTTTCTTTTTTTTCTATTCAACTTAAGAGCTGTAGTCACAAATCACAGGGTCTTGCAAGTTGTGGGTTTCCTAACCTAACATCAAATTTACTGTGTATCAACAGGGGATGGCCCTACGGAGAATTTATGAACATAAGTGCAAGAACCCTGAACAGGAGACTGAATGAACACGTCCGTGAACAGCAGACCAAAATTACTCAGAGTATCCACAGGCAAGAGGCCAAAGGTCATCAGCAAGGAGTCAGTGGACGATGACAGAAATATCAAGGACATTCACATTTGAGATCATACATCATCTCTGAACAGAGACAGGGGTAACCAGAGGTGGAGATATAAGATAAAAAAAACATAAAGAAATGAAGTATAATTCTTCGACACATGAGTTAGTGATTAGGTAAGACGCTGCCAGTATCTCCAAGAATGTGTTCACTAGAAAACAGATCGCAGGTACATGTCAAGAGAAGAATTCTGAGTTGTGATGGCCGGAGTCATTACAGCTGCTAGAAAAATGCTCAGGTATTGGAAATCAGCTTAAACCCCCAGAAATGAAAGAATGGGTCAATTACATGACAAAAACTACCTCATACAAATCCATGCTGACCAGGATGACTGGCAGAAACCATGCCAAGGCTTTTGGAGTTGTATTACACTGTACAAAAACCCTGAAATATGATGGTTGTCGATTGTTGATTATGACTTGTGTTGTGTCCTCTCTTATATGGATCTTCTTTATTCTGCAGCCATTTTATTTCTATCGTTGCCAACAGAATGTCTCATTTAATATTGTTCAACACAGAGATGTTCCTGTAGATCAAGAAACGTACAATGCACTGACCTTTGCTTTTGCAGTAAACAATTGTGAGAATGATAAATATTCAAGATTGAAAAAAACAGGATTAAGATGAAAGTGATACTGAAGATAAATAATGACATTTTGAGTTTACAGACAATGACTAAAACTAGAATTTCTGCCTTGCAGTTGTATTCCTTCACACACCAGTTAAGTTTCTCTTACAGTTTCCATCCATGTCTGAGAAAACATGGACACTGAATTCACAGAAAATTTATACAATCAGCACAGTTTCAAGAACAGTGTCACCAATTCAGTATTTGACCAAATGTCTCTCCTTTTGTTCCTGAGATATGACATTGAATAATGGGCAGTAAAGTGTTTCATGCAGATCATTATGATGTCACAGTCAAGTTGGCGTTTGACCTTTTGGATATAAAATGTTATTACTTCATCATTTTATCCTATTAGAATATTAATTCATGAGTTATAGCCAAAAATGTGTTTTATGAGGTCACAGTGACCTTGACCTTTGACCTTCAACCACCAAAGTCAGTTCATTCATATCCAAGTGATTGTTCTTAGTTTATGTAAATATATGATTAAATAAAATGCATGTTTAGCCACCGGAAGTAAACAACTGCATGGCTTTGAACCCAAAATTAAAAAAAAAAAAAAAAAAAAAGGTTCTTTAAACATTCACCATTTTAACATCCGAAATTGAGACAAAGACTTGCAAGACAGCCATATTCCCTTTCTTAGTAATTTATGAAGATAATGGGCTAATATTTTCATTTTTCTTAAAGAAATATGAAAACAAGTGACTCTTAAAATATAAAGTGTTTAAATTTCGACTGCAATTGTTTTAGTCTAAGTGATATTTTTAGCCCAGAACAAGGTGTCCCAACTGACCCAACCTGCTGTCCTAACTGTCCCAGAGAGACGAAATTTTGGGAAAATGCACTCCTTGTACATTTTACAAAATTGTGCCTTTCATGTTGGGTTTAGACTAAAAAAACTTGATAAATTGTTAGAAGACAGTTGTATCTGCTCGGGGATCAAATTATTTTCACTACTGTTCAAGTACTCTGTGAGTAATAAAAGGTTATTTCATGTAAATACAAAAATGTCCCAACTGACCCCAGTCTCCCCTACTACTGTTTGAATATAGTGACAGTACCAACAAATATGACAAGAAATTAATTTAATATTAAATTTGACTTAAATTCAATTAATTAATTAAATTTATCTCATCCTACGTTTGGCAAGAAAGTGAATCAGTGTATTTCACACACACACACACACACACACACACACACACACACACACACACACACACACACACACACGCCCGTCTTAGTAATAAAATCAGCCTTTGGAATCAAAAACATTTTTCTTTGAAAGGACGACATGCAGGCATTTAATTGTGACAGCTTGATTTTTAACCTTCAGCAGAAATTTGTTTGATGACAGTTTGAGAGAAATGCACTCAGCCAGCAGATGTGTTGTGCTGAAGGCTAATCTGTGTATGAAATGTGCCGTCTCAAAGCCAGTGTTTATCTGTAACCGCAA
Source organism: Epinephelus moara (assembly GCF_006386435.1). Classification (NCBI taxonomy): domain Eukaryota; kingdom Metazoa; phylum Chordata; class Actinopteri; order Perciformes; family Serranidae; genus Epinephelus; species Epinephelus moara. The sequence goes on from NC_065511.1 coordinate 6,770,349, forward strand.
AGTGATGTGGGGACACATGCACAGCAGCAGCGCTATTCGTCCACACCAAAACTGGGCTGTAAAACAAAAGAAGTCTCTGATTCTTTTGACCTGTTGATCCAAATGAAGCCGGGGAACAGGCTTTAGTCATACATATAAATGTAATCAATATGCATATTGAACATCCGCAAGGCAATAAATAAATAAATCAATAAATAAATGAAGATAGGATGAGTGAGCTGAGGGAGGACACACAAGGCAGACTGCTGAGCTTCACAGAGTGTGAGGGGGATTAAGAAGCACCATAAGCTGCAGAGAAGTGAGAGCTGAGGGTGGTATGTGTGTGTGTGTGTGTGTGTGTGTGTGTGTACTGTAAGTAAGTTGAATTATAATTACACTTGTGAAAACCAGTGGGAGGCTCTGCATATAAGCAATCATGTGCATATGTTTTTTCTTCTTCATAACTCTGCATCTCAGATATTGACAGTAAGTAGTTCTGTGACAAGCCTCAGTCTACAGCATATAAGTCCTCCTGAATACTTGACCACAGAGGCAGAATCTCAGGGTAGCATATATTTCTGACGATTATACAGCCTTTGGAAAACAGATTCTGCACACATCAGAATGCAGACTAATCCACAATTCACTTTAGAGACATGTGAGAACTCTGTCTCTCCGGGCGATTACATCAAGGTTAAAGAACTTCCCCCCAGTGTCTCCTGCTGCAGCTCCAAAGTAAATATTTTTGCCGTCCGTCCAAAGGACTGCATTATTTCTCCTCTGTAGCGTGGATGCTGTGTGGGTTCCCGGTGTTCCCCTGCAGCTACTAAGTCAGCCATCTCTGAAGTGTGAAAGCCCGTCTTTGAAAGCGCAGGAATGGAATTTTCTTTGGAGTTTTCCAAAGACTGCCACAGACTACAGGATTATAATTGCTACAGGGTTGTTTTGCTACACTTTGACATAATGAAACAAGCTGAGCAGCCGCAGGCTAGGCAGAGCACGGCGGCAGACCCAGCAAACTCACTAACCCACATGAAAACAGTTTGTATTTTGAGGTAATACCACTTGAAAATCTGCACCAAACTAGATTTTATTTGTAAAATACATCCTTCATAATAGCGCTGTCACCAGTTTTGATTCACCTTATGTAGTTACACGTGCTGTATGATGGTTGTTAATACTCTGGTGATGTGATCACATTGCAAGATACAGTAAACTGTGGAAACACACGGACAAAAAGGAAGAGTTTAAAGTAAAACAAAAAAGGCGATACTTTGAACCAGCTGCTGCACCTGTCAAACAACATATCTCCTATGAAATCTATATTCTGTATAAAAATGCATGTCTATTCTCTTTTAAAAAAAAAGAAAATACAGACAAGTTTGCAATTCACAATCGAAACTTTAAAGGTGCTTTTAATAACATTAGCAACTATGTCGCAATTTCCCTCCCTTCTTCCATTGCCTTCATGTCACTACACCGCTTATGCTCAAAGCACAAATGTTGCCAGTACGTTGGATATTTCATGGACAACCTATCCCCATACAACAGTTTGTATAACATCCTATAGGAATTAGCACTGTACAAATGACATAATGTCCTTAAAGTAAGGTTAGGTAATTAACATAAAGTTATGGGGTTTAGGTTTTGGCAAATAAAGTTACTGTGGTTAGGATAAGGAAAAGAAATAAAGTGAGAGCCTTACTTAAAATGACAGCGCTTTTCCGCGTTTAAACCACAGGCGCCGTACGGACGCGGTGCGGAATTTCGCGTTGTTGTGTTCCAAGTCCGTGCAGTGTGAACAGGTGTGGGTGAACATGGACGAGAGTAACAGCAGCAGCAGCGAGCTAGCAAGCTAACGTTTAACAAGCGCCAACATCAACTTTCTTTAGCACTTACCACTCTCACCGCAGCCACCAAGCTGGACAATGGACTGCCAGACATTGTCCTTTAATTCATTGTTCATAAAATCATCCCGTCTTTTATCAAAAAGGACGGGGTGCTGTGAAACGAGGTTTATCAACCTTTCTCCCATACTGTCCTGCCTGACTGGATTTCAGACTCTCTCGGTCTGCGCAACTATAAACAAACAATTTCATTGGCCCAGCTGTGTAGTTCCGCCAGCGAATTCCGCGGGGGGGTCAAAGTCTGGACAGAAACTTTTTTCACCACACGAAAGTTCCGCCCCGGTGTGCAAACTTCCATAAGAACCCATGAAATCAACTTTTATATTTTTCCGCGAGACTAATCCGCGCGGATATTCGTCTTCAATGAGAATGGACTTTAAGAATGCTCAGGACCACTTCCTTGTTTACACACATCAGTGCATTGGTCATGTGATCGCAGCCCTCCAAAATATGTGGATTATGCACAAATTACTGGCCCATCATTACGTGGGATATGTAAGAATTTAGGTGCATTATTTTTTGGAAAACATATTAACAGTTTATGAGAACAGACTCAGCCTGCAACAGACTCATTCATGTCAAGTGATGAATCTTTCATGGTAAAGTAATGAACTCATTTTGCCATATGTAGCTATACATTAGCTTTAGATGCTTTGGGGGCAGTATTCACAAACATTCAAGTTCTCAAAGCAACTCTCAGAAAGGAACAGAGACTTTTATCTTAGTGAGGTGTGGTTGACCTAAGGCATGGAATACCACATCTTCCTTCCTCTCCTCAGGCTTCTTATGGCAAAACCAATAGGGAACTGTGTTGTCGGTTCCTGTTAACAAGCGTGTTTTTTCGCTATTATTCTGTAAACCTTGGGAACACATATACAGTAGCTGTAACATCCTGTGTATACCATGTATACCATATACCATACATGTATAACTATTTCACTTATCAGTGCTTATAGTGTTGCTAATTTTGTCAAATCTCATTCTTTAACATGTCCTGCAGTCACTCTACCATCTGCAGTAGCTGCACTACTCTATAGCCCTGTTTCCACCAAACACTTTCGGTACGGTACCTCTGGAACCAGAAGTTACCCTTAAGACATGGTACCTAGACCCTAGGTCCATTTAGCATTTCCACCGCAAACAGTACTCTCATATGTGGGCAGGGTTGCTCTGTCCAGCACTCACTGTAGGCTATTTCTAAAAGTATGAATCTCATTTATCGTCCACAGACCGGGGTTGCACGCCAACATTTTCTGAACAAAAACAAAAGACTGCAGTGAGAGTTTCTCTCCATGGGATATTTAAAAATCGTGGGTTTGTGCATTTAGTCCTTCTCAGGCAAGCGCAGGGCTTTTGTGCTGCAGTAGCCACAGGAGCAACGCTCTGCAATGCTTTTTTCCTCCGACTGAGGATTAAAGTATATGCTGTTCACATAATCCAGTCTAAATTAAAATATCATTTTAAATGCTTGAAGATCCACTCATTACTTAAAGTGTGTGTCATCAAAGAGAGACAATAAAAGGTAAAGTAATGGTCAAAGTTCTCATATTGAAATTTAAGGTGCAGTGACGTATTCACATGGTCAACTCATGCATTGAGTAACAGTACAGTAAACATTTCGCCTTAAAAGTTGCTGGCAGTCGGCCCAGTGAATTAAGTTATTATTTCCTCAGTCTACAGCTGCTGTGAGAGGCAGCAAAACATCCTTTCATGTAGTATGGTTATAGTTTATGAATATATGTAAATCTTGCCACAGAATAAACAGTGGTTGCATGAGCTTCAAAACCAGCCACAACTCAGCCCTGAGCAAGAGTGACCATCCTCTATTGACCAATCAACGGACTGCAGTGTTCACAGCTCCACCTTTTAGTACCAGATCTGTGTGCGAAGTACCCCAACAGAGGGGGTACCAAAAATGGGGACGGTAAGGAACTGTTCCATTGGTACCATCCACAACTTTTCACAGTGGAAACAGAAAAAAAAGCATACTGAAATGGGGCTTATGGGGAAACTGGCAGTGTAAAGAAACATCTATAAGTAGTCTGTCAGTGAGAAACAGTTCAGTTTATAGTGAAACTTGTCAGTAATGAGGTAATTTTTCTCTGGAGCTGTTTTCATCGTTTCTCAATCAATGTAGTCACAAAATGCCATTAAATCAAGTTGTCATTTGAAGAGGATGAACCCATTAAATGTGTGAAATAAATGAAGGTGGAGAAAGAAAACAGTGTCAGGATTAGAGTGTGAACATGTTATCAACATCTCATGAACATTTAACAATTAAAATTATGTTTCCATTGTATCTGTGGTTGAGCCATGCAAACAGCAACAACCCTTAATTCCGCCTGTCACTCCATCCTGAACAGTGCAGAAATATTTACCCATTGTTAACAGCACTATGCCTAATGCCTGTGTATGGCTGCTTGCCCATGCCATTAGTTTGCTTAAGGAGCAAAGGGCTGTTTTCTCGCAAAGGAAATTAGCTAAATCCTTGGCCCATAATCACTGGAGTCCAATGAAATTAGTCTGAGAGAGAAAATTGATTGGTTGTTGTTTCTCAGCAAAATATGGTTAAATTCTCTGAATTCCTGCCTTACAGCTCCTCTTTAAATTTGTAACAACCCATTCCAAGTAATATGCTTGCATTATTGCTTTTTCTTCTTGTGTCTTCTTCTTCTGGTTTTTGTCCCTGTACTGTAATGTTAGGCCTGTTCTCTTCCTCGTGTTGTGTACCAGGAGATGTAGGGAGAACCAGCTGAAAATGTGGTGGTTTATAGATAATTGATGCAAACATCTCTTACTGTGTAACAGCTCATACTGAGAGGTTCTACATGCTCTCATTAACAACAGGGACACATTAGACTTTAAAAATAGAAGTGATAGTTTTGATACTGGCCATGTAAGTTTCTGCAAATCACAGATCCATTGCATTTGCATGTTATTATGTGGCAGATATGTTAAAACTTTACATTTTAACAGGGCTGTGGTTAAGGTCTGGTTAGGTTTAGGCACAAAAAACACTTGGTTATGGTTAGGAAAAGATCATATTTTAGTTCAAAATATCTGCAAAATCCTCGGGTCCATGTCATTGGTCCGACAGCCCATTGGTCCGACATCCCATTAGTCCGACGGTCCGCGGTGCTGAACGGCTCCCAGCGGGCGTATTTCTACCTTGATGGTGCGCTGCGACCGGCTCTGGGTCAGCTGGTAAAGGCTTGAGGCGAAGCAGGCTCACAGCTTATGTGTTTGTCACTTTCTTTTTCATTTTAACCCACACCATGATCTTTTCCTGACCCTAACCAAGTGGTTTTTGTGCCTAAACCTAACCAGACCTTAACCACAGGGCACAGATTTCGGAACGGACTTCGGAACAATGGGTTTAATATGGTCGGAACAATGGGATGTCGGACCAATGGGCTGTCGGACCAATGGGCAGTTCCCAAAATCCCCGCTGAAAAAACAGTGATGGGTCACTAAAAACATGTTGCCAATTTTGGTGCCTTAAAAAATAGCTTGAAACACAGCAATGACTCACCAAAAAATAAGCTGTTTTGTCAACACATTCTCACTCCCAACTTATCAAATACTGATCCTTGGTCAGTGACCCTACACTTCAAAGTATCGCTGTCTTGATACCCTCTAGCATCACTATTGGACGTTCAGGGAAAACCTGTAATTTTACACTCTACTTGCATTGTGTATTTTCAAAATAAAGTTAGAATGTAGGATAAAAACTTCATTCTTAGGTTTATTTCCTCAGGTTTAGGTAACAAAAGTACATGATTAGATTCACAAAAAACATCATGGATTGGCTTAAAAGAAGTACATTTGTTACTAACGCAATAATGTCACATGACATGTCACATACGTCATGTCACATACATTGCTACTGTATTATGCTACACATACTTGTTATTAAAATAACTTGGTTGACTTTTGGTTTCTTACAGGAAACTAACAGCGGTCCCCCAGGTGGAGTTCAGCAATTTGTGTGACCCATCCACCTCCCCTCCGTCACGCCCTGTGAGAACTTCCTTGCTCTTTATACTTGGTTGGAGCATCAAAAAAATGCTGCCACTTGGTGTGTCTCACATTGTTGTTAAAGGGTGCCTCTGTGGGTTGCTATATGATGCCGAGAGCAGTGAATCAAGCAGTCATAGACAAATCAGAATTAACAAAGTAACATTAGCCAAGTAGTAAGCTACCGAGACATCAGCAAACTACTAGCAATGTTTTTGTTATGCTAGTTATAAAAATGACCATAATACAATGACATTACATTGAACCAAGATAATACAAATTTAATTAATTTTTTTTAATTTTTAAATCTCTAATAACAAAAAACAAACAAATTAATAAACAAACAAACAAACAAAAACACATTTGTGGGTTTCTTTTGATGCTTGTGCAGCCATCTTGCTGATGATGAGGCTATTCTGAAAACACTAGGTTTGGAGTGTGCCTCTAAAAAACGTGTTGGTATATGAGGTTGTTTTGTTGTTGTTGTTGTGTGTTGGCGAACAGTGGTCATCCATATATCAAAATGTGTCCCAGTCATGCATAAAAAAGCAGTAACAATGTAACATTAGCTAACTAGCTAGTTAGCTACTCACACATCAACAAACTAATAGCAACTTTTTGCTATGCTTGTTATAAAGAAAAGGGCCGTAATACATTGAAATGACATTGAACCTAGATAATACGATTATTGTTACTTTTATATCTTCAACAAAAAAAACAACAAAACAACAACAAACGAAAACCCTACATTTCTGGGTTTCCGCCGTCCCCTCCACCTCCCGATGACAAAGTCACCTCATATACTACATCACTTTAGAAACGTTGATATTATATGTATGAAACGCAGGTATGTAACATAATCATGGTTTGCAGAAATGTACAATGCCAACATTTTCTTCTAGCGACTGGGCTGCTGCAACAATGTGTATGTGACAGGCTGCTAGTCAACACTTTGTTTGTATTATAACTAAGAAAATGCATCCAAACAGAGAGGGATACTGATGCTTAGATTCCCTTCCCTGAGTAATAAGTCAGACAGTGTCAGTCCACCACTGAGCTGCTTCCCTGTGTGTAAAGTAGGCCTGCTTCACTGATTCATTTATGTGACAGTGTGACAGTGCATGTTTGTATGACTGTGGCCTTTGTTCCTTAGTCAGTCCTTCAGCACAAACAAGGAAAGAAATAAGTGGGGCTAGAACAGGCACTGCACACACACACACACACACACACACATACACACACACACACACACACGGAGCCACACATGAAGTGAGCAGAACAAGCTGGAGTCAATAGCCTAATACATTGAAAGCCACTGACTTCACTGCTCATGCAGGAAGGCTGATTTAGGAGAGATTATCTTGGCTTGATAATGACAACAGCATCACACTGAAATCAATGGAGCTGATGATACTACTGCAGCTTAACTAAGTAAATGTATTTTGCGCTAACCAAAGCTTTTTAAATCAATACACACTCACTCTCTCAGTCTCTCTCTACCCTCTGAGGTTTGGCAACATCTTTCGATTATACAAATTTGAGGGAAAAAAAAGAGGAAAAAAAACAGCAGGGAGAAAGAAAAACAGGACTCGGAAGATGAGTTCTTCGCTCCTCAATTCAGCTGGTCACGTCGATTAAGATGTGAACTTCTACAATTCCAGCAGTTCACATCCAGCTCCAGGGCCTTATCTGAAATTAAAAAAGTCCCCTTCTCTCCGGCTTTGAAGTTTTTCTAAGCCACTCAAATAGTTCCATTCGCAGAATGTGGAAGCTAAAGGAGGCTTTGATTTTTGGAGTCGGCTTTGCCTGTCACTTTGTGTTACATGCTGGCTGATCTAAAGGCTAAAACGGAGCGACATTGCCATGCTGTCAGCCTTTCCCACCCCTCCATTTCAGCGTCTGATTCACCCATTATTAACTGTTGCACAGCCCAAATGATTGGCAAACAGTGTAAGGCATGGGTTAAAGAACAATATTGGAGAGAGAAATGAGACATGGCGTTGCTTCAATGTTTTATTGTATGGATTTGCGTCTTTTATTTGAACGGATGACCAGTTTTTCCACATAAGTCAAAGATGAAGAGCTCCACTCTGTGATGGTCTGCCCCTACTCTTAATGATACAAACTAGAATTACTGCCTCACTGTTTTCTGTCTCTGCCAACCAGTTGAGTTATAGTTTTACATCCATGTCTGGATGACTGGATGACTCAGATGTAGCCATGACAGTTGACAATGCTTCGAATATCGATGTTGCTGCAAGAGGCTACAAATTCTGAAACATGAATGTTTCACACACATCTGCAATCTGGCAGCACAGACGTGCGACAGTCGCAACAGTTTCAAGGTGGACACCCAAGACTAGTGTAACCAATATCTGACCAAATGTCTCCCCTTCTGTTCCTGAGATATGACGTTGAGTAATGGCCAAGAAAGTGTTTCTGCACAATGTTATGATGTCACAATGAAGTTGACCTTTGACGTTTTGGATATAAAATGTTATCACTTCATCCTTTTATCCTGTGAGACATTTTTGTGATTTTTTTTTCATAATTATGGCGCAGATTCTTGAGTTATGGCCAAAAATGTGTGATCTTAGACCCCTAATATTTAAGCGGTTCAGCCTTGGGTCGAAGTGGACGTTTGTGCCAAATTTGAAGAAATTCCATTAAGGCAATCGCTCCCAACCTGTCCAGCCACAGGGACCAGATTTCTCCTTAGTCCTTAGTTCAAGGTCAAGGTATTTACTCACTGTACAGCAGTGACTTGTGGTCCATTCAGAATGGACCTGCGACCCACCAGTTGGGAACCACTACCTTAATGCGTTCCTGCGATAGCGCATACGCGAGAATGGGATGGACATAAGGTCACAGTGATCTTAAACCTCTGACCATCAAAATCTAATCAGGTCATTCTTGAGTTCCAGTGTGTGTGCCAATTTGTGCCAAATTTGAAGCAATTCCCTCAAAACTTTCTAGAGATATCCTGTTCACCAGAATGAAATGGACTGATGAAGCCTGGAGATATAAAAAGTGAGCAGCATAATAGTTCCACTACGAACACAACAGGTTAAAACAGACAACATGAAACAAACAGTTACAAAACAGTTGGCAATTCACTTCAAGACAGTATAATCACCAGCAGTGCTCAGTAACAGGACATGTGCATTCAGTACTCAAATAGTCCTTAATCCTACTTTTAAAATGTTCCATACTTGGCAGGTAATCCATTTTAAAATGTCTCTGTAACTCACACCAGAGACATTTTAAAATGCTGAATGTGACTCAAGAGAAAGATAGTTGATTGATGAGATCGTCAAATACTAACACTTTAGGTTGGTAGTTAGGTCTGAAGTGACAAAAATCGGTGCCTGGAATTGGGCCTGGCGGCTCCTGATCCTGTCCTCCTTGTTTCTTCTACAAAGTCTTCTGTTGTCAATTCAGTATCATAGGTTTGGCTGGCAGGTACTTAAAAAGGCATTGGAGAGAGGTAGAATCTGATGCAATCGAGTTTATTGTGTTTACAGGCAACAACACAGACAAACTCATGAGTCAACCTCCGGAGGACGACTGACTTCTGCTTTCAGTTCTCTGGCTTATATGCTGGTGGAGGTCGAAGAGATCTCCACCCATTTCTGTAGTCCTTCCCATTTCGATCCGTTTCTACTGGTGGCAGACTTTGCCTATGTTCTGGCTCAAACTGGAATCTGCCACCAGTATTTCCGGACTCGCTCTCACTCTATTTTTTAAAAAACATGTGATCTCTGGGGACTCTCATGCTACAGTCCCTCGTGCTTCCGTAATACAATCATTTGAGTGTGTGTGTGATCTTTCCTGTATAATATAACTCTTAAGTGCATTAGGTCATACAATCAAGTGAGTGTAATATAATTCTTAAATGCATTAGACAGTACAATCAAGTGAGTGTTCTCTCTTCTTTCACACAGCGCGTGGTAACTTGTATGAGTGTCACTGTAAGTTCACAACATTATGTGAGTGTAGGTTGATGCATTATATCATTACACAGCGCGTGATAAGTCATATGAGTCAATAAGAGTTCACAGCTGAGATGTCACTAAGAGTTCACACAGTTACATTGCATATATGAGTCAATAAGAGTTCACAACTGAGATGTCACTAAAAGTTCACACAGTTATATTGTATATATGCATAAATGCAGTATTAGTTTTTTGTAGAAGGTTTAGACTTTTACACTACATTCCCCCCTTTGGGGCTCCATAGTCCCACACAACACTTTTAAATCACAGAAACAGGGGTGAAAAAATATATATATCCCCCCTCTGGGACTATATAGTCCCATAACATTAGCTTACGATTTGTTAGCACCACACATAATTTCATTTCCAGTGATTGTATCAGTAGATCATTAGTAAATATCACACATATATCACACATAATCATAGAGAGCAGGAGCTGGCCTAGTAATGTCATCTTGGCATGAGGGTGTAGAATGACATTCTTATACAGTGATTGTGACTACAATGAGTACTTAACATGTTCTGCAGAGAATACCTGATAATTTCACATATAGCGGTTACAGTTGGCAGGATATATAGCTACCATGGTTGTCAACAGTGTCCCCTTACAGTCCCTCGAACCCGGAGGGTGGCATCCGCAAGCGTCGGTATGTTGCCAGTTGACCCTTTAGCGCGTCGACCTCTTCTTGTGTGGCCTCATAAGCATTAAGCTGCTGCTGCAAGGTGTCCCTGGCCTGAGTCAGTTCACGGACTTGGCCCTGCAGACTCAGCACCTGCTGCTCGAGTTGATGCAAATGCGCCTTGTGCAGTCCCTTATTTTCTCCCTTCCTGATCGCGTAGGTACCGCGGCGGACTCTGCGAATCCTCTTTCGCAGGTTGATGGGAAGGCTACGCACCAGCCGGCGGAAAAGCAGCGAGGGGACAAAATGAAGCTGGTTACGCAGCTCAGCTGCCAGTTTCAGATGTTGTGCTGTTACTGGTGCTCCATCTGGCAGACATCGGAGGCTGATTTCTACTGCGTCGGGATCCACGTCGTAATCTGTCTCTAGAAGCGCGCGGGTTGTTGGTGTTAGCCCGTGCACGCTCAGGTGACCCATATTCCGTGGTGGGCTAGCCTGACGTAGCTTAAAAGGTGGTGGGGTGGTTGGTGAATATGAATATCTCTGTAAATAATCAGTGCTGTCCTCTGTCGTTGTGAATGAGGCCGGGGAACATACTGGCTCACGGTCCTTGGGTTGCGGGGGTCCATCGTGAGATGGTGCTTGTAAGGTGGAGGGTGTCTGGGGCTGTCCTGGGCCCGGCGGCTGATACGGGGGGGGGTTCTGCGGGCCTGGAGTATCAATAGTCCAATCTGAAGTAAGAACAGGCCAATCTGCTCCTTGCCCTGGACCCATCTGGGTCTGACCGCCCTGGCAGGAGGTATTGGCAGCTGGGTTGAGTGATTCTGGGCAGGTTCCCACGTAGCTGGGGCCTGCAACTGGTTCTGGGTTTGGGCGGGATAGTAGATAGCGGAGCATGCTGGTCGATGGAGGGTGGTTCAGTATCTGGATCGCTGGTTGTGGGGTGCGGAGTTGATTGTAGAGCTCGTCCCGTGTCACCTCAGGGGGATGGGTCGGTGGTGGAAGGCTGGTTCCGGGGTAGGGTGGCGGGTGAGGGGGTCTCATCACACGTGGTCCCTGCTGCTGGTGCCAGAACACAGGCTGGTCTTCCTGGTTCTGCTGGTATGGATGTGGTGCTCTCCAAGACTCAGCCATATTCTGTCTCTATCTTAAAGGTGTAAAGGACATTTTAGTGCTCTCTCCCTATAATGGTTTTTCCTTTTCCCTATTTACTCTTAGGTTCTTTATACATAAGCCATGCAACAAGGATTAGTATGTTAGTAATTATGAAGCTTTAAATGTTGGTGAGCAATAATAATGGTCCGGTGACAGCAAAGGTATCAGGGTCCTCTTATGCAATTTCATCATACACTTCTTCTGCTGGCTTAGAGCTCTGATCATATTGAGCAGTTCCCAATGCCCTGTGTTGTAGCATTACCTCATACTGATTTTTACGCTTTTCACCTGTGCCCTGCTCTTGTTTTTTAAAGAGCTGTCTTTGGGAACCAGTCATGTCTTCGTATGATTCAGCGCTGGCGGGCCGTGGCCCTTGGTCTATTACGACAAATTGTCCTGTAACACTTGTCATTGTCCGCTTAATTACAAGCCGCACCAGGGGAAGAACACAGCAGGCTATCGTGAGAAGGGCCAACACAACAATTCCCAATAACATTCCCATCATTTTTAATACTTTTTCAGGGGATAATGCTGATAACCAGTCCCACATTGAGGGGATCCTGGTGTTCCAGTTTGAGTGTTGCACATGCTGATCTCGTAGGGTACGCATGCCTTCCAAAGCTTTGGTCAAATTGCCACCCTCCCCCGTGTGCATAGGAATGACAGTACAACAGTGTTCTCCCACTATATCGCAGACGCCTTGATCTTGGGCTAGTAGGGTCTCAATGACAAGTCTGTTCTGTACCGTCATTAGGGATGTGGCATGTAGTTGCTCATTTACTCCTTCAAGGGCCCTTATAGTCCAATTCACAAATCTTTGTTGGTTATACCACAAATAATTCACCCAACGGCTATTACGGGCTATATATTGAGCATTCGTTATGGTCCCCCAAACTGGCCAGGAGCCCAATACTCTGCCTGTCTCTATCCATTCATCTGCTATAGCCTGTTGGTCCCTAGGGACTCCTTGCGGTACCTGGTCCCATGTAATGTATACACTAGCATCCTCCTCCCAGGAACGTCCCTGAGGCTCAGATGACCTGCGTTGTCTCACTGGGGTGCTGTTAGTTAAACTGAGTATCGTAATTGGTCCTGTTAACATTACTGGGGCGCAGAGTCCCGTCCAATTAGCTGGCAGTACTGCTTTCACCTGAAGGTCATTTTCACACATCCAAAATATGTCTGCCAGTGGAGTGGTACCATTGGTCAAGTTTAGTACCCAAATCCAGGTGGTATCATTATAATTTTGGCCTAGAACTATAGAATCATTGCCTCCATCGACCACCTGGTGGCATTGAATTTTGGCTTCTTGAGTTGTATTGCATACCTTCTGCGCCTCTGATAGTCGCAGTGTACCCGCTGATGAGGACACATTTCCTATGATCTTTTCATACCTGCATCGGATCAGCCTCTCCGCCTCCTGGGAAGTGTTAGTATGGGTGGTATTGTCAAGCCAATGCTCTATCTTGTTCCCTCGTGCTACACAAAATGGGAATATGAGGTCTGGTGTCAAAAGTACTACTGGCGGTACCTGAAATTCTTGTTGGAACTGATCAGAGGCGTTTTTGAGATTTCCCGGACAGATTGCTGTTGTGTTGGTCCATCTCTCCCTGCCCGCTGCCATCCACATAACACATGCAGCAAAACATTTATCCTGCTTCCAGCAATTATCTATATCAGGGAGAGGCCTAACCCTAGGTAGGCCCTTCCTTCTGTGGCATGCTACACACGTGACATTGGTCACTTGTTTGGCAGAGTATTCCAGCCACTGATAGAAGGCGTTGGATTTCCAAGTGGTGGTTCTTACTAACTCTATCCGTTGCACTGGCACCTCTCTGGGCTTCCTAAGGGATCTGGGGTTTAATTGAAGCCATTGTCGTGCCATTTTTAGGGATATAGTGAACCCAACTTCCATGTTAGTACAACCTCTCATATTACACCAAACTCTTGCTGTCACCATTCCTTCCATGCTACAGCGTGATCCTGTGGATCGTCCATGCAGTCTAATGTCTCCTGGGCCTTCCACCCATACATCATCATAAGCAAGTGATTTGTAGTAGGTTAGTTGTATCTTTTTCCTGTAAGGTAGCTTTCCCTGTTTTGCAGCCAAGGCTCCTAGCGCCAGCAAGCACTCGCCTTTCTCTTTCTGGCCTCCTTTCCCCTGTGCTGCTCCCTCACTCTGGTGTATTTTTGTTGCGATGAGCAGTAGGATTAGTAATATTACAGCTATTGTTCCTACTTTAGCTCCTCGTTGCATGCTGACTAAACCCTTAGGTCTGCCGGGGGGCTGTTCCCTCTCCGGGGTCTGTGTCTCCTGAGTTTGAGTCTGAGTCTGAGCTTGAGCCTGAGCTTGAGTCTGATCTCTCTGGATCTCTGGCTTCGCCTGTTGCTGAACCAAGGCTTTCTTCTCCTTCTTCTCCTTCTGTCTCTGCTCCTTCTCCCTCTTGTCCTTCTGCCCCTGCTGCCACCGCTCTCTCTGCACTTGTCCTCTCATGATCTGCCCTATGACTAGCAGGTGACGACTCATGAGACTGAGGTTGGCTGTCAGTCCCGGGGGATGAGGAGCCTCCCTCTGAGGAGCCCTCTGCTCCTGTCGATACCTTCTCTGGTAAAGACCCACTGCTCTCACTCTGGGCTGAATCGCTGCTGTCACTCTGGGCTCTCTGTGCCCTGCGTCTCTGTGCCAGGCGTGCAGACCTTCTTGTCTCCTGTTCCTGTGGGGAGGCGTCGCCATCCCCTTCTGGTTGATCTCTTACTGCCCTTGGGGCGGCTTCGCCGTCCCCTTGTGGCTCTGGAGTCACTGCTCTCTGTCTGGCTCTAGGTTGGGGAACAGGTGGTCTCTCTGGGGTGTTAGCTCTGCAGCAGTGGTTAAGATGGAACCAAACGTCCTTACCTTCGACTTTCAAGGCAGTTGGTGTAGCTAATATGACCTTGTACGGGCCTTCCCTTCGCGGTTGGTCCCACTTTCTTTTGAACACCTTGACGTACACCTGCTCCCCAGGCCGTATTCTCTGGAGGTCTGCAGGGATGTCGACCCCTCTGTCCTCTGTGGCACCTTTCACCTGCTGGAACACAGCCCTGTGGATACGAGTTAAACTTTGTAAATATTCAAACATTTCACCTTGCAACTGTTCCAGGGACGGTCCCTCATGGGGACCTCTTAAGTATGGTAGCGGCATGGGCCGGCCCGTAAGCATTTCATGCGGTGTTAGATGCGTGACTCGGCTGGCTTGTGAACGCATAGACATTAGTGCAAGTGGTAAAGCATCCACCCAGTTAAGCTTGTTTCTGCTATCTGCCACTATCTTGGCTATTTTGGCTTTCAAGATGCCATTTGCCCTTTCTACCGCTCCCTGTGATTGGGGATGGTAAACACAGCCAAATTTTTGTTTGATTCCTAATTGTTTTAGTGTCTCTTGTATGACATTGGACACAAAGTGGCTGCCGTTGTCTGATGATATGGTATCTGGCATTCCAAATCGCGGGAAGACTTCCTGACACAAAAATTTTGCGACTGTTTTGTGGTCTGATTTTGCAGTGGCTTTTGCCTCCACCCATCTACTATATCTACATATGACCACCAAGACATATCTCAATCCCCTTACTCTTGACTGTGGTCCCATGTCTATGTAGTCCAACATGAGATGTCTGAATGGTCCATCTGGGGGTGGTATGTGTGCCAATGGGGCCGAAAAAACTTTCCTGATGTTGTATTCTGCGCAAACGTCGCATTCATTTAGTACTCTGTCTACCGTGGCTGCCATGAATGGCGACCACCATACTGCTTGTAGTTTCCTTAGGATCTCCCCCCTTGCGCAATGGTCACTACCATGCGCCCAAATTATTGCATGTCTTAGTAGTAAGGTTGGCAGTACAAAGCGGCCATGGGCATCTAGCCAAACTCCATACAATGGACCCCGTACGGGACCCGTTTGCGTGTTCTTAATAGCTCCACGTTTTACCCATAAGCGTTTCTCAGCTTCATCTACTCTATCTTGAGCGGCTATAAGTGAGGGCAAGGATGTGAGAGGTTCACAATCTTGTATGGTTAATATGGGTGCCATTACTGCCCCTATTGCTGCTTGTTTGGCTGCTTCATCTGCAAGGTTATTGCCTGTAGCTATCAATGTGTTGGTCTTTTGGTGGGCTGGACATTTAATGACAGCTAGGGCTGTGGGAAGCAACATGGCTTCTAACAGATCTAGGATGGCAGCTCCATGAGTTACAGGGGTGCCATCAGCTCTGCGAAATCCTCTTTGTTTCCAAATGTTAGCGTGAACATGGCACACGCCATAGGCATATGCTGAGTCTGTGTAGACGTTTAGCGATTTTCCTGCAGCTAATTTACATGCTTCTGTCAACGCTTTTATCTCTGCGAGTTGGGCTGAGCAGGGCTGAGCAAGCTTACGTGCCTGTAATGTGTCAAAGGTTTGGTCGTCATTTTTGAGCTGAATAATCCCGTAGCCTGCATGGCTACCAGTGGCGTCACGAAAACATGAGCCATCCACGAACAATGTGAGGTCGGCAGGAATTGGCTGATTATGCAGGTCCTCTCTGGCCCGCATAAACTTCTCTGTGTCATGAATGCAGTCGTGTGGAGTACCTTCTGTTGGTAAAATCAGTTTAGTGGCGGGGTTAATGACGGTGCAGCGCTGAATATTGAGTTCAGGGGCTGATAGAATTACCTCATAGCCCGTGCGTCTGGCTTGTGTTAAGACGAATCGTGGACTAGTCAGTAGTGCATGAATTTGGTGGGAAGTATACAGCGTCACAGGATGTCCCATGGTCAGCGATGAGGCTTTCTGAAAGGCAAAAACAGCGGCTGCCAGTCCCTGATAGCAGGGTGGCAGGCCAGCCTCGATGTTGTCCAGTTTAGTACTATAATACGCCAATGGCTGTTTACCTGTGGGTGTGTCTTGCATCAGGACAGCACAGGCAAAGCCTGATTTTTCTGCGACATAGAGATGAAAAGGTTTAGCATAATTTGGCGTCCCTAAAGCAGGAGCGGACTGCATGTCTATTTTCAGGGCTTGGAACGCACCTTCCGCTTCCTCTGTCCATGTTAACTGTGCTGTGTTGTTTGTTTGTCCTGCTGCTCTTATCAGAGCCCTGAGGGGAGCAGTTTTTATAGCATAGTCACAGATCCAAGGCCTACTGTAGCCTGTCATGCCCAGAAAAGACAGCATCTGGCCCACTGTTTGTGGCTGTGGGGCCTTGGTTACTGCTTCTAACTGAGATGGTGCAATGCATCTTTTGTCCCCACATAACATTCTTCCCAAGTATTCTACTGATTGTTGGCAGAATTGCAGTTTGGTTTTACTGACCTTGTGTCCTCCTACTGCTAAGGCTGTGAGCACAGCGATGGAGTCTTTCTCACACTGTTCTTTTGTAGGGCTACAGATAAGCAAATCGTCTACATACTGCAACACTGTACTTGGTACGTTCAAACTGGCAAGATCTTGCGTCAAGACGCGATTAAAGATTGACGGGGAATCCAAATACCCTTGAGCTAACCTGGAATAGGTATATTGTTGATTCTCGTACGTAAAAGCGAATAAATACTGAGAATCTGGATGTAGTGGTACACTGAAAAAAGCTGAGCACAAATCAATGACTGTGTACCACTGGGTGTCTGGTGGGATGTTGGAAAGCAACGTGTGTGGGTCTGGCACGAGAGGTACTTCACCGTCTACTACCGCGTTAACTGCTCGCAGGTCGTGGACTAAACGGTAGTCTGATGAATTTGGTTTCTTTATGGGAAAGATAGGTGTGTTGCAAGGGCTTCTAGTTTTAACCAGTACCCCTGCTTCAACCAAACCCTGAATCGTAGGCCTGATACCGTCAATCGCATGCTGTTTGAGAGGGTACTGTTTCTGATATGGTAAGTTAACGTGTGGTTTTAACTTAATGTGAACTGGTTGGGCTGATTTTATCAATCCTACATCTGTTTTGTGAGCTGTCCATAACTGAGATGGAACTTTGCTTAGCATCTCCTCATGTTCTGCGGTGACTGCCATTTGTGTGGGTGTACCTCCATCTACTACCACTTTGTCTGCTAAAACCTCATCACCTACTTTGACTGAGATCCTGATGAACTGTTTATCCTTAGAAATGTGAATGTACCTGTTGTTTGTGGGCACCCACTCTTGCACCTGCAGGGCACGCCTGACCATAGGACCGAGATGATGAGACTCATAACCTTTGGCAACTAAAAGCGTGATGTGCGGCATAGACTTTGGTACTTGAAACCACCCAGATAATTCCTCTGGGACTTTGGTACTTGAAACCACCCAGATAATTCCTCTGGAAGGCGGACAGCCGCTGCCATGCCTTCCGGTCCCAAAAACATGTCTTCAGCTGTAATTACATATGGCTTCTTATTGATTACCGCATCCCAGCATTCTTGGTAATCTACATGAGTCTGATCTCGGTCATACATGAGTGTACAATGCAGCGGCAGAGTGGGGGTATATGCTGTGTCATAGTGCATGCAAATCCACCTCTCCCACTCAGTCCATTTCTGTTTAAGGTGTGAGTCTTCTGGTGTCAGTTGAAGCCAGTAGGCCAGGGCTTGCTGTTTGTCTGTGGTACCTTGGGGTAGTTGTGACATCATGCTTTGTGGGGGTTCATCTGGGAAGTCCAGGTACAGTCCATCTTGGG
>NC_065511.1:6789564-6792996 GCF_006386435.1 Epinephelus moara
TGTAATTGTTTCCAATAGCCGCTCCCACATTGGCTTCTGTGAATATTTCCTGGGTGGTTTGCTTTCCGGCCACATAGGTGAGCAGAGCTTTGACATCTCCCAAGGCTAGCTGTATTGCAGCTGTTGTCTCTTCCAGAGCCATTATCCATCTATCTGCGCCATCGGTGAGTGCTGGTAGGCGCTCAGCCAGGCCCATCATGTCCATGAAAGGCCAGGGCTCGTACTGCCTTTGTCCATTAGGTTGTGTTATAAGGGGACACATGGTGGTTCTGTTACCGTCCTCATCAAACAGATATAGGAGATCCTCAGTCTTCCCGAGGACCCTTCCTCCTCTCAGTTTCATGCCTCCTTGACTCTGGGCTCCGTTGTCTGTTGTTGGTCGTCCGTCGGTGTCCCGTACCTCCTTGGGCTGTGCCTTGTTCGATTTCATTGTACCTTGGAGTGTCAAGGTGATGTGCTCTGTGGTAGGGCTGGCTTGGGGCTCCTCTGGTTCCAGCTGGAGGCTCTCTTCTTTCAACTGCTGTTCTTGTATTGTGTCCAATATTTGACTCATTTGCTGCAGTCTGCCTTCAGTTCTCCGGCTGATCCCTTCCAGTTCTTTGAGCAGCTCCTGTCCTCGGGTGTCGATCAGTGACGCACCTCTGGGGGTGTGTCCTTGGAGACTGTGATCGCTTTCATTGTGTGGCTCTCTTTCCATCGGTGAGTCTGGATATGGTGGTGGGCCAATGGTGGCTGGCCTCCGGCGATCTTCTTCCTCACGCCTCTGGCGGTTCTTTGTCTCCCATTCCAACATCTGTTGCCAGTGCTCGTAACCAAAGGTAGTCATGGGCCTGGGTCTCAATTCCTCAATCTTTCCTTTTTTCTTACGCCATTCTATTGTGGGGGAGCCAGGTCTCTCCGCGGGGAGGCTCGAACAGCTTTTGTGGTGAGCTTTGCTTCTGTTTTTCACCTGCTTCTGTCTCCCTCTTTCCTTTCGTCCCGCAGGTGGTGTTTGTTCTTCAGTGGAGTGAGAGCCTTCATTACTGGCGCTGTCTGTCCGATCTCTAGCCGTAGTTTCGGTGCAGTCACTGCTCCTTCTACCACGATGTTTGTATATCACTGGAGGTTGTCCAGCTTCACTCTCAGTGAACTCTCCATCCCCCTCATCACTTGTCGACCCATCAGTGCTCTCAGTTTCTGAGAGCGGTTCTGTTTCCATTTTTAACTTCTTCCTCGGCCCCTGTAGCCCCCTCCTATTAGGTCTCTGCTCATTATGTTTTGTCAGGGTTACTGTGAATTTCCCTTCTAATTGGCCCTCCATTTCCGTAACTTTTGAGCCTCTTAGTGCGTACTGTCCCGTTGCTGGCTGTGTTGCCTCCTGTAGGTATGGGGGCGGTGGTGGTATGGGTGGGGGTGGTGCTGTGGGCGTCACTTCTTCCTGTATCTGGTGTTCTTTGTCTCTTTCCTCCAGCTGCACCATTATTCTTGTTCCAGTTTGTTTAAACCATCCTAGCACTTCTCTTTCTTTGGCTCTTTTGTTTTTTAGTTTGTAGCTTGCCTTGGTATCTCGAGCTTCAATGTGTCTTAATTCTGACTCTACTTCATCACAGCATGCCAAATTGAAGGTACCATCCATTGGCCAGCGATTCTTCCCAGATGTTCTTTTGTGCCATTTGGTCACACAGCGCTGAATGCGCTTTGCTCGACTTGGGTGTTGTTTCATTACCATCTGTATTGGGGTCAAAACCCCTTCTTTCATTTTTCCCTGATTGGCTCCCATGAAGCCTTGTTTCACTGTACTAGCTCTTGGGATTTCTGGTTGTTCGTCTGTTTCTGTTGTACGTATTAACACCACTATTTTCCCTACTGTTATGGCAGTTTTGTATTTCCTTTCTCTATATGGGTTGTACTCTAAGTCACAAGACCCGTCCTCTTGGTGTTTCCGCTTACCTAGACACCCAAATTTACCTGTTTCCCACTCAACTTTCCTGGGCACAATGACAATTTGCAGCCGTGGGTTGTATATTTCCCCTCCTGCAGGACTTTGTATGCGTATTTGGTGCAGAGGAAGAGTGGCTACTGGTGCATTCTGGTAATTGTCACACAGACTCTGTAATAATGGATTTAGTGAGTAAGGAACCCACAACCTTCGCAAAATCGCTTCCCACGGGGCCCCTGGATACTCTTCCTTTACTCTTTTTAAATTGACAAATTTAGTGATTTGCCAGAGTTTTTGTTTGATCTCTTGTTCGTTTTGCCAATGCTCAGCCCCTTCGCTATCTATGTAGCACCGTTCTAACCAAAAGTGTGTGCGCACTCCGCTATATTCTACAGGGCCCTCTGTTAAACAGTGTTCTTCTCCCCAAATTTCGTCCTCAATGATTTCCCCGTCTTCTATCTATTTTTAGGTGCTTGTATGGATTGTGTTTGCCCTCACCTTTTAGCTGTTAGTGATGATTCTATGTACTTGCCCTATTAATTTTCCTTTAACACAACGTTGCAACACTGCAACCTGTTTATTTGACTTATTCGACAACTTAATTAGATCTCTGTTGCCTACTTGCCCCCATCTTTCTAATTCTATTCAGTCTGTTGCTAACTAGTTTACCAATTTTCTTCATGCATCCTCTTATTCAGCACTTTTCTACATCTATAATTTTACAATTTCCTCTATAGATTGCTATATTTACAGCTCTATATAGATGACATGCACAACGACTTCACGGATTATGTTTAAACTATTTTTACAGATTACTTTTAGATATATTACAGTATTTACACTTAGATCGATCAGTTAACTTTTTCTTTTTTCCTTTTCTCAGCTACCTGCCCGTTCAGTCCCGTTTTGTCTACGGTGACTCCCCCTCCTTCTTGGCTGGGAGGTCACTTTCCTCAAAACAGCGGTATCCACAGAAGCTTTTTAGGCCTTTTATTCTTATAGCAAACCGCCTATGCAGTCCTGATGTCTCCCCTAGATACACCCTCCTATCATAGGCTTAAAGGTGTACTAGGCAAGCCAACAGCTTGTTGTACTAGGCAATCTGCCGGCTGGCTTCAGCAGCCCCGCCCCTACAGGCTAAAGGGAGTGCTGGCGAGTTTTGGCAGTGGTAACCACGTATATGCTTTTGAGTATCTCTGACTCTTTTCTTCTCTTATTGTGCACTTTTGTCTCTTTAATACTTTAAATACTTTAAATACTCTTACTACCTTATTGCCTGTACCTTATTGGTTGTTATTCATTTAACACACACACACATTCACTCTTTCCGCTCCACAATCACACCTTATTGCAGCAGAGTTACCCGTCTCCAGTGATGTTAGTTGCTTTTTCAGTGATATTTGTAATTATTTTCCAATTAATCAGAACATTGTATAACTAGGTTCTTTAGGAGAGGAATTTGTCAAATACCTTTGACCTGGGCGGCTCCCAGCACTGCACCCCAGACACACCCG
>NC_065511.1:6793033-6801203 GCF_006386435.1 Epinephelus moara
GCTCTGGCTTATATGCTGGTGGAGGTCGAAGAGATCTCCACCCATTTCTGTAGTCCTTCCCATTTCGATCCGTTTTTACTGGTAGCAGACTTTGCCTCTGTTCTGGCTCAAACTGGAATCTGCCACCAGTATCTCCGGGATCGCTCTCACTCTATTTTTTAAAAACGTGATCTCTGGGGACTCTCATGCTACAGTCCCTCGTGCTTCCGTGTAATATGGCTCATTACATGTACATCAAGTAATACAATCATTTGAGTGTGTGTGTGTGACCTTTCTCGTGTAATATAACTCTTAAGTGCATTAGACCGTGCAATCAAGTGAGTATAATATAATTCTTAAGTGCATTAGGCAGTACAATCAAGTGAGTGTTCTATCTTCTTCCACACAGCACATGGTAACTTGTATGAGTGTCACTGTAAGTTCACAACATCATGTGAGTGTAGGTTGGTGCATTATATCATTACACAGCATATGATAGGTTATATGAGTCAATAAGAGTTCACAACTGAGATGTCACTAAGAGTTCACACAGTTACTGTCACTAAGAGTTCACACAGTTACATTGCATATTATGTATAAATGCAGTATTAGTTTTTTGTAGACGTCTACACACTAACATGGTTATATATTTGTATCTTACCCTACTTATGTGGTCTAACACCTGATAAGGGTTTTGACTTTTACACTACAGGTCTTACTACAAACCTAAAGAGTCGGTATTTGACAATTTGCAAATGAGACTCAACAATCAATAACCTTTCTCTAGAGTTACATTTAGCACCTTTAAATATCTCGTCATTACACTTTATTCTGTTGACCTATAGTTTTTTTTCAAAGCTTTAATGTTTGCTGTTTTAAACAATTTACAATTACACAATAAGCAGCTAGTTTTAATCATACACCTTCAATGGACATCAAAGGATATGATTGGCATTCCTTTTATTTTCTATTATTCTTTACATAAAAAGACCAAAACCAACAATGAGTTCCTCCTGGTGTAGGAAAATGTCTGGCCTCTTGTGGCCAGAGTGTGTAGGCAGTTCCTGGATGAAGAAGGTACTGATGCCATTGACTTGCCTTCTAGTTCCTTTGACCCTAAATCCAATTGAGCACCTATGGGACGTTATGTATCGGTACATCTGATGCCACCAAGTACCGCCACAGACTGTCCAGACGCTCATCGATGCCCTGATCCAGGTCTGGGAGGAGATCCCCCAGGACACCATTCACTGACTCATCAGGAGCATGAAATTGTAGGGAGTGCATACAGGCACGCAGGGGCCATACACACTACTGAGTCACAATATGAGTTGCCGTGATAAGATTTATACCTTAATCAGCCTGTGATTTCAATTTTTTTACTTTGATTTTCAGTGTTTATGTATTTATCAGTGATTTTGAATCCAGCCCTCAATGAATTGATGATTCTGGTTTCCATTGACAGTTGCTACATCATTTTGTTCTCAACAAATTATACAATGTGCATCAGTGAACATTTATTATTTATTTGAATAAATCATTCATCAAGATCTGATATTTGATTTAAGTGTCCCATTATTGTTTTGAGCAGTGTATTCATGACCAGTTTTTAAAGATTTACATCTCCGGTGGGAACCAATGGGCGTGGGACTGAGAGCCACAGAGTAGAGTCAGACAGTATTGAGAGACAGACAGAAATTGTTGGTTTTGGTATTTTCATGCAATTCACTGACAATAAGAAAATTATAAGACAATGCAAGCCTTTTCCTTTAAACAAACAATCCAACAAGCAGCAGAAACAACCTATCTCAGTGTCACAGCATAATTCATTTTATGAACCAGAAAATACATGTAGTGCCCTACTGATTTTAGTTCATACTGTAGTATTTGGATATTTCTAATGTAGTTCTATCCTTATGCTGATTTTGTGAAATACCACATCATTTATTAAGTATCTCTTTTGATTTTTGCATTAATATGGAAAAATGTGTATTTTTGTTAAGGTTTGTTTGTTTGTTTATTTGGAGGTGTTCAAATATCCCACATTTACAGCAGACCTTGAACTTCTCATGTCCGTTTTGTGTATTGGATAGACAGGCGTCAGTCAATCAAGTTAGGGTGAGGATTGTGACCTGTCGGATTCTGCGAAGGGCGGGACTTATGTAGCGTTCACACCGGGCGCGAGTGAAGCGAATTACTCGCTCGTAACGTGCCGCCCATAACACGTGAGTTTAGACGCCTGACCATTTTGTTAATTCGCGTTATCGCGTCATTCGCACGAGTAGCGGGGAAGCCGGCTGTGCTAACTGGAGCTAAGCTAGTGCTAACATTCATAGTACAACCATTCTGCAAACTAATTAAGGACACATATTTACAGAACTTACCAAGTAGACCAGTCTCCTCGGCGACTTTCACCCAAGCCTGCTCATTTTTGTTGCGGTCTCTGTAGAGTAGACACGTAGTATCATATAGCTCCGNCCAGGATCTCCCGGCAGGACACCAACTACAGGTGCTCCATTTCAGCTGCGGAGCATCTGTCCATCTGTCTCCGGTGAGTGGTAGTTTATTGTTGTGTCAACAACTGGACGTTGTTGACACACGCCGGTGACATCGGGAGAATCTCAACGCTGATTGGCTTTCGCGGCACAGCGTCACGCAAATTCGCCTCAAAAGTTCAATATTTTCAACTCGAGCGATGAGGGGTTGGACGCGAATTTCGCGTCTATCGCGCCGCCTGGCGCAAATTCACGTCTAATCGCGTCTTTGCATTGACTTTGTGTGTAATCTTGACGCGCGAATTTGCGAATTCGCGTTTGGTGTGAACGCAGCTTTAGACAGGACGGAGCGAGGAGAAACACGAAGACAGAAAGAGAGATGACACGCTATTTTAAGTTTGTTATAGTCATCATAAATGCAGTATTTTGTAAGAAGTAAGACCCAGCGGGATTGTGACTGTGTGTAACCTAAACCGGCGGGAGTGTGAGCCGTATTCGGAGACGTTCGAGTGAGTATTGTTGCTAAATTAGCTGATACTGTTAGCACGTGAAACTGAGTTAGCTGACTAGCGTGCTTTCACAGGAGCGGAGGAGACCTGTGTCAGGCTGCATGTGGGAAGCCTGGGTTTATTTACAAGTTTCTGAGTGAGTATAGATATTGTGACCTGTAAAATTATGCACATTTATGGTTTTCCAACAGTATATTCATTTGAGGTTTTGACTTTTAATGTTAGTGTGCTTCGGACATTGCCACTCATGCTGATGCAATAGAGGTGCTCAGGACTTGCTGCTGCCAGGGACTTCCTGCACGTGGACAGAGCTTTTCTTCTTCCTTCAGCTCGCTGCGGTATCGAGGGTTTCAGTGGACTGTTACTACCAGCTTTCTGAGTTTCCAAGGGACCGTGAGTATGAACATTTCTCCACCTGAGGGCTACATATGAGCTCCAACAGCGCACCAACGAACATGGTACCATAGATTGAGTGAGAAAATACCGGGTATTATCTTTTATTGTTTTTTTTTTTGTTTTTGTTTTTTTTTTGTTTTGGGGGTTTGAAATAAATATTGTGATATGTTTGCAATCAACCTGTGTGTTTGAGAATTGATTCATGTTTAATAGTTATGTAAGCCAATTCACGGTACAGTAATTTGATTTATGTTGAACATTAAAGGGCTATAGTTGAGTAAGTTGTTCATCTTGTTCAGAGATGAACAAGCTGGTTTTAGGAAAAGAAAGGGATGCGTTGACCAGATCTTTACTCTCAGGAACATCATAGAGCAGTGCAGTGAATGGCAACGACAGCTCTATATCAAATTCATTGACTTTCAGAAGGCTTTCAGCAGCATCCATCGCGATAGCCTCTGGAAGATAATGAGGAGCTATGGCATCCCCTTCCACGTCAACATCATCCAACAATTCTACAACAGCTTTTCATGTACTGTGGGAACAAACACCACCAGCTTTTTGGTTAGATCCGGAGTCCGCCAAGGATGTGTGATGTCAACATTACTTTTCAACCTTGTTATAGACTGGGTTATGAGGAAAACCATTGAAGACCTTGACTTTGCAGATGACATAGCCCTTCTATCACATACACACACACACCTGCAGGAAAAGACGGACAGACTCCAACAATATGGCCAACAATATGATTAATTATAAACAGCAATAAAACTGAAGTCATGCCCATTAACACCAGTACACCAACAAATATAAAAATAGAAGAACAGGTTTTAGAAAATAGAGATCATTTCACTTACCTTGGAAGCATCATCCATCATGATGGAGGAACAAGCCAGGACATTCAACACAGTATCAACAAAGCACGCACAACATTCATAAAACTTAAACAAATCTGGAAATCACACCAATATAGAACAAAAACAAAACTCTGCATCTACCAAAGCTGCGTACTGTCGACACTACTGTACCACCGTACAGAGTGATGGAAAACAACAGAAAGTGACATCCATGGGCCGTCAATGGCTTAGTGGTAGAGCAGGCACCCCATGTACAAGGCTGTTGCCGCAGCGGCCCGGGCTCGAGTCCAGCCTGTGGTCCTTTGCTGCATGTCATCCCCTCTCTCTCTCTCCCCCTTTCACACTTAACTGTCCTGTCCATTAAAGGCAAAAAATGCCCCAAAAAATATCTTTTAAAAAAAAGAAAGTGACATCCATAAACTATCCACATTCCATACATCATGCTTGCGCAAAATCCTACATATATTCTGGCTCAAGACCATCTCAAACAATAAACCTCTTAACATCACCCAGCAAGATGACATGCAAAGCATTATTAATAGTCGAAGGTGGAGCTGGATTGGCCATGTCCTCAGAATGGACATCAACGCCATCCCAAGAGTCTCACTATATTGGACCCCGGAAGGCAAAAGGAGGAAAGGGAGGCCTAAACTGACATGGCAGAGGACAATAGAGAAGGAACTCCAGCAACACCATCAGAGCTGGGGAACCATAGAGAAGATGGCCAGAGACAGACAGAAATGGAGGGACTTTGTTGCTGCCCTATGCGCCAGCCGCTGTAATGGGATAAGTAAGTAAGTAAGTAAAGTAAGCTGAGTAAGTATGAAGCATGGGAGTTAAAGCTCACACATACAGTATAGCTATATTATAAGCCAACTGGGCCTCTTTGCACCTTGATTTTAAATAATTTTTTTGTACACAACTCCCAGTTTTATATTTATAGCCATCACCTATTCCTCACCATGCAATAAGGTGTTGAAATTATAGAGTGTGTAAACACAAGGTTTGTGTTAAAATTAGGAACTGAGTGAGGAGGCTACATACAAATTGGGGAAAATAGGGAGGAACTGAGAGTCTTAGAGGGGAACTCCACCAATTTTACGCATAAAAGTCTATTTCCAGATATTGGAGAGCACTACGGCATATGTGGAAAAAGCCTAATGCGTGTCCAGAGGAAGCTGTGTGGAGTCAATAAATGATGTTGCACAAATGAGTCAGCGTTTGTCGGGGCTTAAGACTACAAGTTTGAAAATATTAATATAATAATAATAATATTTCAGGTTCTGCTTGATTGTTTTTTGCCCATCATGAGTCTAAACACTTTTCAAAGTATGGTATCTGAAAAAGTGTAGTTTTGGTGTTGGTCAAGTATTGTATCAGAACTACCACTGGCACTGCAAGGCAATGACACATTAGGAATAACGTCTGTTGGACAGTCCACTCACCATTTCACAGGTCCAACCATGTTTGGGTCATGTAAGCATGCAGTGCCAAAGTAATGTAAACTAGAGAGTGCAGTGTTTGAAGAAGGTGCAGGTGTGAATGCTACATGATGAAAAACTGACACTACACTGCAATGCTGGCTTTAAACATTGAATAATACCATAAATGTATGAAAGTTGTGGAATATTTTGCAGCTTGAATGGAGTTTCTACGTGAATGTATGAATGAAGAAATGGGCTTTGAAAATGCTTGGAAAACCTTCAATTTGTGTCACACTCCTCCATCCATTTGAATGGGGAAAATTCCCTGGAAAATGGTAAATATTTCGGAAAGTTTGAAAGCTATGAATGATAAAAATACAAGCATGCATGTCCTAGTTGAGCTGAATATTTTGAAGTTTAAAATAAGTTTTTATGTTGAAAAATGTGGAGTGAGCAGCGTGACAGAAAAGTGGACAGAACTGAGTGGGAATGCTTTGCAGAAGTATGACAGCTTTAAGAAACATATGAGTGTGTTCATAATTCAAAACAGAAAAAAAGCTACATGTTTTATAGTTTAAAAGAAACTGATGGAAACAAGACATCAGAAAAATTAAAGTGACAGCAACACAAAATATCCACAAAAATGATGATACATTTTCAAGAAGAGGGAAGGGTGTCTGTCTGCATATCCTCAGTCTGCTGTCATAACAAAAATGATAAAACATCATTATCTACTAAACCCCCAAGAGAATTAAAGAACATTATTTTTGTTTTTAGTCTACTACACACCCACACACACTCACAAATTTTCATGAGATTATATACTATTTAACGTTTATGTACTATGATGAAAAGAAAGATGGGTTGGTGGTTTGTTTGAAAAGGGAACAAGTTGCTGAGCAACACACAAAAACTCAAACCTTATATATCATGACAAAAGGGAAAATGGTAGCAGAGGCCACACTTTTTCATCAATAAGTGAGACAGAAGACAAGGGGAAAAACCCAATCAGAAGAAGTATTTATGGTGTAAGCCAGAGAGGCACAGGAGGAGAGAGGGAAGTTGGCAAGAGGCTGTGCTCTGAGAGGTCACAGAGGTCAGAGCTGTGCATTTGTCTTGTCCTTTCAGCGGGACTGACTCACAATCAAAAACAAACAGACTGAACACAAAGGCTTGGTGTAGATCAGCTCCCAGCAGCGCTTATCACACCACTGCACAGAGAATAACAGCAGCAGAGACAACAAACAGCAGACATATAGGCTAGACCCTGACAGACTACGTACTCTGTCTACCAGCACTGACACAACCGCTGTCTGCTGAGTGCGACCTCCCTTAGTGATACCTCTGGAATCAAGGTACCATCAGTGATTTCTATCAATGTTATATAGCTTAAAAATCCAACAAATAAAAAAACAGTGTTGTGCTCCTGAACTTTAACACCATTTACATCATTATCAGGCACCAGTGGCTTACTGAAAAAAATACTGATCCTACCACCATGACTACTAAATGTAAACTGTTGTAAATTCTAAGAATAAATGCCCATTCAAAGCTTAACAACAGTAGTATTGGTACATCCAACACTATGGGCCAGAGGTAGGTCTGACCAGGAATGATGAGGGCTGTCAAATGATGAATTTTTAAAATTGCAATGAATTGCTGAATTTCAATAGTTAATTGCAATTAATCACATTTTTTTGATCACGTGTTTAAAATTACATTTTTTGCCTTTCAAAATAGTTCTGGAGTCCAGATTAACAAGGTAAAGCAATTCTTAGTGTCTTGATTTGGAATCAAATGAATGCGAAGAAATTTACTGTATGATCTTGACTTTTAGATTTATGTCTTTCAGATCAGTGCTGCACTGCTACACTGGTGTGGTTTGGAAACAATGACAACATGCCATCCTAAGGATGCCCCTTAGACCCGAGTCTTCCACGATGTGCTGTCGTTAACTTCTTTGATTGAGTTTCTTCCACAGGTCTGTGGATGTGGTCCAAAATAGTGTTTTGCTAATTTTGGTGATTTTAGTGAATACTTTTGACTTGTCAACTGAGCAGCAGGAAGTCAGCTTGACTACAAGTAAGGATGCGTCGAAGGGACAAATGAGCAGCGTGAGATTAAGGCAATTTTTAAAAAAAAAAGCGGTATGTCCACACCTTAATGACATTAAGTGTAACGCGTTAATGCTGACAGCCCTTATTCATATAGTCGCTATTGTTATTATTATTGTTGCTGTGTATCTACCTCTCTCTCTTTAATCCAACCAGGGGCCTGTATCACGAAGCAGGATTAATGTCTTAGCGAGGTAACTTAAGGGTTAACCCTGGGATTAATGTCTTAGCGAGGTAACTTAAGGGTTAACCCTGGGTTTTCGGTCTCACGAAGCCAGTTCAGTTCTTATTGGGGTAGATCACCATGGTAACTTACTCTGAACGGCTATCCTGCTCCGGAGCAGGGTAAGTTCAGGGTTGAATCTGATCCTATAAAAAGCACCACCCACTGGCCAATCA
>NC_065511.1:6804335-6804545 GCF_006386435.1 Epinephelus moara
AATTTCTTTGATAAGCTTTTAGTGGCTTCTAACCTCTCCGGCACTTTTCTTTTTTTAATCTTGTAAATGTTATACTGTCTGTTTTTAACATTATGTGCAAATAAACTAATCTAAACTAAAACTAAACATTATTCATCCCGTTATGCGTTGCCACGCATGTTTCCTGCTCCTGCAGCGGCCAAGGTGTTGGAAGGTTTTGTAATGTTGCTT